>NW_024884922.1:6272325-6453342 GCF_019232065.1 Centrocercus urophasianus | reverse complement strand
AAAAAAAAAAAGAAAAAGAAAAAAAAAAGCCCATATTGGGATCTCTGTAGGACAGGGCACTGAGCGGGGCTCGGAGGTGCAGCCCCACCGCTCCCCATCCGTTCCATTTCCCCAGCCCTCCCCCTCCAAACCAACCCAGTAACACCGAGCGGTGCGGTCCCGGGACGCGAACCCGCGGCCACCGGCGCACGACGCGGTACCTCTGTTGCGCACGGAGCCGAAGACGGGCAGCACCAGGTAACCGACGTGCACCAGGACCATGCTGCGGCCTTCGTGGCGCGCGCGGGCGGCGCGGCCCGGCCCGCCTCGCTCCCCGTCGGTCTCTCCGACGCGGCGCCAGCGGCGGTCCCGGCTACTCCGCTCACACAAAGGCGACCGCCGCCAATGGCAGAACGCCGCGCGCGCCCGCGGGACACGCCCCCTCCTCATTGGCCGTCTCCTCGACGGGTCACGCCCACCTGGCGGAGAGCGCGGCCAATGGGAGGCGGAGGGAGGGAGGGGTGCGCGCGCGCGGGAACGCGGATGGCGGTCGTTGGGGGGGGGGGGGAGGGTTGTGTGCGTGCGGCGCGCGCGGGCGCACGTGGAGTGTTGGTGCTCGCGTGTTGTGTGAGCCGTGCACGCATGAGCGCGCGTGTGGTTGGTGGCTGTGAAGGACACGTACATATGCCCGTGTTCGTGCACCAACTGAGGATACATCCCTTGGATGTGATGCTTGGGGACGGAGGGTTGTTAGGGTAGTAAGGCTAAGCTCGTGGTTGGACTCGATGATCTTTAAGGTCTTTTCCAACCTGAGCGATTCTATGACAGCGTGCCAACGCACGCGTGCACGCACCATATACCATGCGCAGACATGCAGTCACACGCACACGTGCAGCTGCTGCCACGCACACACTCATGCGTGTGTGCCCCTGTGCATCATTCATGCAGGCATGCCTACCAGGTGCACAAAGGCACATGGACGCGGGCAGTTGGTGGAATACGCACGTATTCCTCCTGCACCAGCATGCACGTCGACGTGTCACATGCATAAATGCACACACAGGCATGAATATATGCCCTCCTGCATCGACGCATGGACAGTGGTGCATGCATGCATGCCCACTGCACGTGTACGCACCGTGTACACAGTCACATGCACACACATGCACCCCCCTTAAAACAGCGCCAACCAAGCATGGGGTGCAATCAGTGTGTGGAGACTTCTCCTTGATGGGCACAGACATGGGGATGTGCAGGAGGACAAAACCCTCCAAATAATAATAATAATAATAATAATAATAATAATAATAATAAATAAATAAATCCCAAATCATTGCAAGGATTTGGCTTTGTTGTCAAATCCAGGTTTTGTTCAGTGACCGAGGAGAAAACCTGTCGTTTTTTGTTAACTGGTTTTTTTTGTTGTTGTTGTTGTTTGTTTGTTTCCCCAGGAGAGCAGGGACCCCAGAGGGTGACAAGGGGTGCGTTTGTTACGAGGTGCAGTTGGCCATGGGTTCACAGCTGTTGCTGTGGGCACTTGGGTCACAGCAGAGCAGAGCATGTGCTGCTTCTCGCCCGTGGAGCTGCAGTCCCTGTGCCGCCCAGGGACTCCACTAATCCCTACTTAGGTTTATCCGTGTGCTGCATCTGGAGGGCTTCAGCCTCACAACGGAGGCGTGCGGCGGATTTGTCTGTCTGGATTAGTGCATTTGTGGGGTTTTCAGCACCGGGCATCCCTCACTGTTTAACCCTTTCCCTGCTGACACCAGCTGGAAGAACAGGAAGGGTGAGTGTGACCCTTTTTTGTGTGTGTGCGCTTTGATGTGCACAAAAAGAAAATACTCTTTTTGCTAAATTTTCACTCCACCCCTCATTCCTATGGCCTGGGACAGCAGTAGAGCTGCAGTTGCCAGGGGTGTTATGCCTTGACAGCACACATGTCCCCCCAGCAATCCAATCCCCCACGTCACACAGATGCTGCTTGCTTTTTGGCATTGAAAATAACTTGCAGCCATTCCCAAGGCAGCTTTTGGGATCCACAGTGATCCCAACACCACCCATTTGCAGTGTCCACATGCTTTGGCTTGCCCTCATGGGAGGATTGCATGGTGTTGCTTCACCTCCTCTGCAAAACCAAGATGAAATCCTTTGGGATAACAGAGCGGGATCCAACTGTCAACTGAAAAAGCTGATGTACCACCCTCATTCCCACCTGGGATGCCTTGCAGATCTGCATCAAGATGGACAGATGACGGCCTAGCAAAGAATGTATAAAATTGCTCTTACACCAAATTTTTGTCCTGTGTGGGTAGATGATGGGCTTGCTCTGTCTGTAGCCAGGAGCTGCAAACAGGCGTGAACACAAACATACAGACAAGGCCAGGTGCCACGTCCTACCCAGCAATGTCATTTTTTTCTGAATTGGGGCAGTTGTTGCACAGTGGGAGCTCTGCCCATGTGTCCCAGCAGAGACTTGGGATGGGGATATTGGGATCCTTTTGGTTCTCCTCTGCTCGGAAGGTTGCAGCCCAGGATACATCCGCAGCTCGTTCCTAGGGTGCCATCTAGTGCCCGAATTTCCCCAGCGAAAATGTCGGTGGCCAAATTGCATTAAAAACCACTGCAAAGCCCAGGAAAGATTACTACCCTGATTCTCCCTCTCAATGAAGGCATGGAGCAAGGAAGACAGCAGCCCTATAGGATGAGATTTTAGCAGCCTGAGACCACTGGAACATCCCCTGGGTGCTTCCATGACGTGGGGAAGGTCCTCTGATGCTCCTGAGAAGTGTGGAGGAATCAATATTCGTTTGCAGTGTGGGAGAGGAACTTCTCAATGTTTTCGATTTGCTGTCTTGTCCCAGACACACTGCCTTTTTAAGTCATCCCCCTTTTCATTAGGAAAATGTTGTGTTTTGTAAGCTGCTCTGTGTGTCTTTAACTCCCACTCTTCACCTTCCCGTTGTTTTCTCTGCATGGCTGCAACTCGACCTAATGTCTTCACATCTGTAGGGTGTGGTGAGCTTAGAACCCGAGGAGAACTCATGGGGGGACTCAATTCACGGGATAACCCACAGGAGGACCCATGCTACAAGCCAAGGAAAACCCATGGGAGAACTCACGGAGAACCTCTGGGAAGAACAAGGAGAACCTATGAGAGTATTCAAGGAAAACCCATGGGAGAACCCAAGGAGAACACATGAGAGGACCCACAGGAGAACCCGCCTACATCCTTGTCCCGGCTGAGGATAAAGCTGAAAAAAAGATGACAAAAATAAAGCCCGAGTGAATTAGGAATGAGACGTTGTGTGGTTCCACAGCCCACTGCAGAAGCACTCTCCCATATCATGTACCAGGTAGCTGGGTGGCAGAGCCAAGTCACCAAGACTTTGCAGTGGCAAACTTTCTTCTTCTAAGGGTTCTTGGTAGGTGCCAGCAATGACAGTTTGTGACCACAGCAGCTTATAGAGATGTGCTGGGGGGACTCAAATGCTTTGTGTGGAGATCCCCCAAAAGTGGCTGGCTGGCTTTGGGGCACATGCCATAGAAAAACACCATGTGCTCCTCAGTTATTAAAAGGAATTCAAGCAATACATCTGAGCTGCTCCACACCTTCTGCAAAGCCTACAGACAGCAAAAAGCCACAGGGCACTTGTAGATACAAAGCACAGCTTGAAATTTCCAGCTCTTATCTTTCTGGAGTGAAAAAGCTGGGAACAGTACCCTGAACCTCCCAGCACGAAGGGTGACCTCCCATCGCTGTCTGTCCATCCTGATGTTGGGATGGGGTAGGAAATGTGGCACTGAGAGCCCAAGAGAAGACCCAGCGTGTGAAGAAATGAAAACAATTTGACAATATACCCCAAATTTGGATATGGTTTGTTATTTGGGGGTTTTGTCAGACATGGTCCAGGGTGAGTGTGAACAGATGGAGCTGAATAGGAAGTGCAGCCATGTGGAAAAGCAATGGAATTACCCCTTTGTGAATCTGTCCTGTCCCATGCCAGGCAGGATGAGCTTTGGGTGAGAACACACAGCACACTGCAAGAGGGACAAACTTCTCATTAGAGTCTTAAAAGCATCACTCAGCCCAACCAAAACCAGAAAGGTAGTGGGGAAGGTTTGGGGGTCCTGGATTATGGCTGTCTGTCACTGTTTGAAGCTGTGGACAAAGCAGATGTGATCCTCACTGCACAAGATGGGGTATTTTGTCAGAGCTGCACAGAGGAAATGGAACAGGGAAGGCACTGGCCAGGCTGCAGGTCTGCATTCTTTTGTGCAGTAATGAAAAATGGATTTTGCAGAGAACAATTCTTTCTTTTCCATCATTTTGCCTTGTTTGCAACAAAGCTGGAAGCAAACACAGGATTTGTCTGCCACAAGTTTGCATTTTGCAGGAGTGCTGCTCCTGACCTTGCAAAGAGAGGAGTATTGGAGCTCCATCCCTGTGCTGCTCTGGAAACACAGGAACTGGTGCCCACAAACTACAGCCCTAAAAAAGAGAGGGGAAATACAACAAGTATGTCAGCAAACTGCACTGATGCACACAGCAAAGGACACAATCTGCAGACCTCAAGGGAAGGAGAGAACCAAACTGCTCAGTAGAGCCTTTGCAGTTCCCTTTTCAGTCTTTACAGGCTGACATCCACAGGCTGTGGGCATTTCCTGGGTGCTGGGGAAATTGCCTCTCATCCCCCCCACATCTGCAGTGCTGAATTCGGGAGTGCTGCAAGCCAATCCTGGAGCTGAAAGGGAATTATTTTGGGGATGTGACAAAGAGAGCTGAGTACCAACCGAAAACGGAAGGAAGAAAAACAAGACAGCACTGTTTAAATAATACACTCTATTTTATTTCGTCTTAAAATAGTTTAACCTTTATGCTACAGACTTGTTTCAAAAAAACGGAAGGTCTCATCTTGCACCAAAAATATATATATTTTTATATATTTATATAACACTCTGTTTGCTTAATTATTTTTATTTTTTTTTCCTCCGAAGACCATTAAATACCAGATGGAAAAATGAGAACTAAATAATGAGTGTCGAGAATAACCAAAAAAATTTTTTTTTTTTTTTTTTATAAGCTACAGTCGCACGTTTCGAACATTTAAATTCTAAGCAATTATTTGTCTTTGCTACAGAAGATCCCACGTTCACTCTCAAGCAATTCAGAAACTGCTGAACCAAGAAGGACGTGAGCCAATGCACAGTGCAGCTGAGGGGAAACCCCCATCAGCTCCAGTGGGTTCTGGATCAGGCCCTGCGTGCATTGGTTCTTGGCCATACAACGGCTGAACATTTCACTTTCCTGCTGAGAAGAGCAAAACCGTCCAGGCACCTTTTGCTCTTATTTTTAATACAAAAAGAATAAAATAACAATAACAACAACGACCAAAAAAAAAAAAAAAAGCAAAATGAAAACACTTCCCTAGCTATCCAGTGATTGTGTTTTTCAGGCCACTACCCTTCTCAAATTTGATAAGGACAAAAAGAAAATGCGTAGTGTTTTAAATAAAAGAAAACCTGCATCGGACTACAATGCATGGATTGTTGAGACAAACACAGTGCACAATGGGAGGAAGTCTGGTTAGGACACGGTTGTTATTATATATACATGGAGGTCACATAATATACAAACTTTAAAAAAAAGAAAACAGTTTGCATTTTAATGGCAGGCCTACTGATGGGTCCCTGCAGCTTTCATTGAAACTGATCTCTACAAGAACTTCATGGAACAGCAAAAGCCACGAAACCACCATTCCAAAGTTGCAGTTTGTTGCCAACCACACCAACACTCTTTAGGTTTTGGTGGTCTCTCTTTTTTTTTTTTTCTCCCTTTTTCTTTTTTCCTTTTTTCTTTCTATTTTTGGCTCGCAGAGAAAAATTGGTGGGAGCCAAATGTATTTAAGAAAAAAAAACCAAAAAAAAACAGACAACACAAAAAGGAAATGTAACTCCCCATGTTGTAATTATCCCCTGTTTCGGCCATTACAGGCAAAAAAAAAAAAAAGCAACAACAACAACAAAGAAAAACCTGCTGATGGAGCTGTGTAAAATTTCCATCAGGAACATTTCGAATACAAGGGAGTATTTTAATTGCACAACAGACATTTAAAGTGAATATCAACCTGCGTAAGTCTAATCTTTGGTTTTTGCCTGGAGAAAAGGCTCAAAATGACAGATTAGGATAAGAATTTCCATATGTGCTGAAACTGGAGCCCACTGAAGTACACAGTTCTGCTCGTCTCGGTCAGGCAAACAGAGTGTTTCCTGGATTGTACCCTAAAAGCAATTCCAAAACTAGGATAAGAGACGTGAGCTGCAGGGAAATGGTGCAGATCTGGTCAAAGAAAAGACCACAACCTTACACTCTGATCCAGCAATACCGTTTGGGGCAGAGTCTGAAGCACGTGAAGCATAGGTTGGAGAAGACCTCAAAGATCCCCAAGTCAAACTCCAACGCATCCTCACCGTGCCCACTAACCAAGTCCCCAGTGCCACATGTATGTGTTTCCTGGGAACACAAACTCTGTCAATTCCCCAATGGCCCCACAAAATCAGGAAACTGCCCGGGATTAACACTATGCATCTGTTAAAGTGCTGTGCCAGACTGGGACTTCACAAGTGCTTTGAGATGGTCAACGAAAGCAAACGAGCAATAGCAGAAATGAAGACTAGGAGCAAGTATGTCTCCTTTCTCTCCTTTCCCTACTCCAGGCAAGATTCAGAAATAGGGAAAAAGTTTGTATACATTTAAAAAAGCAGGCGGATGCTGGGTCTTTTTATTACTTGTCATGTTCTTGTGCTTTTGCAATGGACAGCTGCTAGACAGTTTCTACTACTGCTGCTCTAAACCGTAACAAGCCGTGGGTTGTGATCAGTGAAACACAGTAGTCAAGTAGACAGAAGAGTCAGCACTGAGAAGAGTGTAAACTATAAATTATATTGAAAATAAAAGTCCTTTAATTAGAAGCTGTTCAGTGCATATGTTATGGGCCTTTTGTATTAAAGACAGTCCCTCCTGCGGGTAACACAACCAAATCAGCTCAGATATAAATACTCCTGGCCCAGCTTTCCAAAGTGTTGAATACCTCCAAGTCCACTGAAACCAGTGAGGACACAGCATTTCTCAAAATCACTGATGCTCACACTGCAAAACACTAACTGCTACTTACAAACTCAATATACTGATAAATTAAAAATGTTCTGAAGTTGGAGGCGGGGATGAGTGGGAGGACGTAACTTTGCACACAATGATTTCTTCAAATTAGCACTCAAATTAGTAAATATGGATGTGTTTTAAATTTGGAGCTGCTAAGTTTTAATTCTGGGAGGAATTCTCCTTTAAGAAGGCAAAAGCAAGAAAAAGATCTAAGTGATATTAAAATTATACTGCATTCTTATGGAAATAAAAAAAAAAAAACAACAAACTTCATGAGCTTGAGTCTCACAATGCCAGGAATGGGGCTTCTGAAGCTGAAGCTATGACTTCTGTGCCACAAAAGGAGAAGGGATGGGGACAGAAACACAGTGACACGGCATTACAGTAGATATTTGCGCCTGGTGTCCTCATCCAAAGTCAGGTCTACTACTTCTGGGGGAGAAGACCAATTCTGCTGGGGAGTCCATGATTGTGTTTGCTGAGCGTTAATGTACTGCGAGCCCGAGCCATGTTTCCAGGAAGACACACTCTGGATCACACCTCCCCTGGGATGAACATACCTGTAGCAAGGCAAAAAGCAAAAAAGCATTAAAGCTACTACTGAATTCAGGCACAAGATTCTTAGCTGCAGTGTTTCATCCCTTATGCGTCCATCCCCAAAATTTCATTGGTGTTTTCCTATTTGCAGGGTCCATATCATCTTAAACAGCCACTGATCTGTAAGTTCACCAAGCTGAGACCAGACTTAAAGTTGTCCTTAAAGAAGGGAGAGGGGCTGGACTCTGCCAGTGGGTGCAAATGCATGGATCTCAAGGATCCTGGGGAGTGCTGTCCCACCATGTGCACTGCCATGCATTATTCAGAAGCATTCAGTTGGCAGTTTTACTGGCTGGAACCTTACAAAGAGACAAACTGGAAGTGAGGCTCAGAATCAACGCCATGTTGCAGTAAAGACAAAGTGACAGCTTCGTGACAACAATACAGCAATGAAACTTGATTTTTCTTGGGTCATTGTAGGTAAGATTCACAGACATGCTGGGAAATGCTCCCTGCTGTTGGCACAGCCCCACTTCAGTAAAACATTTCAGTGGTGAGGCACTGGCACAGGTTGCCCAAGGAGGCTGTGGATGCCCCATCCCTGCAGGCATTCAAGGCCAGGCTGGATGTGGCTCTGGGCAGCCTGGTCTGGTGGCTGGCAACCCTGCACACAGCAGGGGGTTAGAACTGGATGAGCACTGTGGTCCTTTCCAACCCAGGCCATTGTATGGTTCTATGATTACAGTCAATGAAATGTACTGAAAGATAAGCATGCACTCAAGTGCCTTGCTGAAGTGCTCACCTACTGATTAGCATGACACTTTTACCTATTGTACTGATAACAGATACGTGGCAAAGGAAGTGCAAGCTAATAAAGACGAAGGATTTTGTTACACAAACTGATGACAGGAATTAAGATGGTTCCTCCATTCATATCTGGAAATCTGATGCATGTGCTAGTAAAACTTTGCTCCTTTTGCTCCAGGTTTTGCTCCTCTAAGTGCTGGTGGTGGCTGCGTACTCAAGCAGGACATTTTGGGCTGCTGGTAAACTGTGTCTGACTTCTATTTCTTTTTTCATCCCTGGTTACAGAAAGTGAAACAGAACAGGGAAGCTTATTCTCAGAGCTCTAATTTATCCAAATGTAAATGTCTCGTTTCCTTCTCAGAAACGCTGTTTAGTTTTGGATGCTCAGACTTTTTCATTACGTCTTCCATCTAAAAAATGCTTACTTAAAAAACCTATCTACAAAGAATTAGCAAAAAGAGATGGGAACTCTAACAAACAGAGGGGATTTTTTTATTTTATTTTTTTTTAAGCTTTAAGATGGAGTATTTTAAAGCATTAAATGACAAGTAAAGATTGGAGCCAAAGCAAACTAAATACAGTGCTCCATCTCAGGGCCTATGGTCCACCCTTCCAAGACAGAACAGTCCTTAACACTTAGGCAAGGCTAATGTCTTGTATGTGCAAGCAGCAGCACAGAAGTGTTTGGTGTGGGGACCCCAAGCAGAAGCTTGATCCATGAGAAGACTGTCACAGTTCTACAAGCTAAGACTAAATCTTTTCTCCTTTAGCACCTTAATATATATATATATTTTCCTATACCCAGCAGTGCTGGACTGCATCTACACTATCTGTGCAGGAAACTTAGTCCTGCATACCTTGCTTCTTTCTTTCCTCAAGAAAAGGAGAAGGAATTATGGAGAAAAGCTCTGTTCCTTCACCCACACACCCTTTTTCTGCTGGTTTTGTTTATATTGCCTTAAGCCAAGCAAAATTCTAAAGATTTTAATCTTTATTTTAAAGATTAAGGGAGACATCAAAAAATGCTTACCGAGGTAGCAGCCAAGGCACAATTGGATTTGCTAACCACCAGCTTGGAGGGAAACCTCTGGCTTTCTTACTCTGATCTAGTTGGAGGCTCTGACCTAACTTGTGTCTTCTTAAGGAGCTGATCTTTAGGTTATCTTATCACATCAGCCACTGAAAGGTTGACAGCAGTTTTACTTCTACAATGACTGATCATTTAAACAAATTTAAAACTGTTTAAATGCTTAAAGTGAATATTTAAAATAGCAAGAACCTACATCATTATTTTTGTTTACGTATTGGAACATTCACAGCACACACCTAAAACTGAACTTCTAAAGTTTCCTAATGTCTATAAACTTGGTATCTCAATGTTTGATATTTTAACATTTCACATGTTTTGCCCATTGATATTTGGTATCAAATCCCAAGCTCAGTCTAAACACATATGACATTGATAACTGTCACCATGACAGAAAAACAGAACAAAAAAAACCCCAAGTCTAATGTTCTCCACCTTTGGGGCATCAGTCATGGATGGATAACTAGAGAATGGGAATTTAAGAATTCTTTCTTTATTAGTTTTGGCAACACAGATATTCTGATGAAACTAATGAAATACTGGAACTGAACATAAGTAAAAGGAATTCATACCTGGCATGCTCCTGAACTCCAACAATCTCTACTTCACTGTCAGAAGAGGTGATATTAATTTCTTCATTGATCTGGGTGTTACCAGCTGAGGGTTTGTCACTTGCAAGGAAGCCTGGATCCAAACGACCTATACATGGGACAAATGCAAACAGACACAATACTTAACAGCTTGCATGACTCAGGAATGAGTTGGAGAAGGACTTTCTCAGGCTAACCCAAAAAGATTGGAATGCCATGATTGGAAAAGCTCTAATAGCTCTACTGATGGTGCTGTCACACAGATGTGAATGAGACATATTGTTGTGTTAGGAGCACTTCCCTGGTTTAGATGTAGTCATGCTTTCCAACTGCTGTTTTACATCAACGCTAAGAGCTAGACTGCACCTAAACCTCTCTGATTTACAGCAAGATGACAATCAGTAAATCAAATCCAGTGATACTACGGCAAACTACGCCTATAGGATGGATGGAAACATCACACATGCCAGGAAAATAGAAATATGGTGTCTCAAAACAAGGGATGACAGTCAATGGGAAAACAAGAAAACAAAGCCACTGATTTCTGGCCACGCTGCTTCACATCTGTTCCATTATTATTACTATGACAAATACTTGAAAGCAATCTTTTTTTTTAAAAAAAAAAAAATCACAAAAACTCCACAATGCAGCAGGTGGTTTTTCGTGATAGCTCCTCAACAGCTATCCAGCTATCCACAGCTAGTCTGTGTTTATCAGGGACTTGTTTGACAAGAAAAAAAAAGGACACGCTTCTGTTGTCCCCCTTTAGCATTAACCTGGGAGAAGCTGGGGAGCCTGGACGGAGCTGAGACTGCTGACTGCTTGGGAACAGCTCACATATTGGATTACATGGGGGAAGAGCCATTTGTAGAGCACGACATTTTGAATTTAGCTGCTTATAGTCTGTTATATATTATGTTATATATGCTAGAGGGTGTGCCAGAAATGCTTTCTGATGGCTGCTTGAAATGCTTAGAAAAGGTGGAGGAAAAATAGAGGGACAGAGTGAGCAATCTATTCTCTGTTTTACAAAAATGAAGGCCTTCAGTGCACAGAGTTGGGAAGGAGGCATTGGTATTGGTCTGCCTTTATATGCTAACTGCTAGGACTGATGCATGCCATTCTACAACCTTTGCCCAGGGCAGAAGACAAAGCATCCCTGAAATGAGTCCCAATAGACATTAGACATAGCCCAAAGACTGGGCTACTGACACAGCTTTAAGTTCAGACAATAAAGTAATCAGCAGTGGGAAAACTGTGATTAGCAGAGTCAATATTACAACATGTAACCGAGTGTAAATCAGGATTAGAGCAGGCAGGCAGATTTACAGCCTCTGGTCATACAGATTTCATGCCTAATAACATGCCTACACACTTAATATCCTTGCAAGAACATCAGGATGATGCACAACGGAGATGTTTTGTTTGCCCTACAACATCAGCTTGCAAAACAACCCAAAATATTTGCCCGTGCACAAAGATGTGATAGTGTGCCCTAGTAAGATTTTTCACATAGATTAAGCTTATGTTGCTATTTTCCCACGGGAACCCTCACGTAACATCTCCTAAGCTAGATACTGGCTGAAGATTAATTTGGGAAGGAGATGTAAGATGTGAAAACTCTGTTTTCCAAACGTGCAGTTCTAGGCATGGTATAAGGAAAGGCTGGTCCTGACAGACATACAGCCAGCAGTGTAGTGAAGAACAAGCTCTGGGGCAAATGTATGCAGGAAGTAAAAAGATTCGTCCCTACGGATCCCAGCACCAGGAATGAATTTGCCTGAACATGCTCCCATTGGCTAAAGATAAAGAGTTTTCCTGAAGGGATCTGTTTAACTGGCAACCTCGTCCTTGCAGAAGTTTGTGCCCTTGGATACAGGAGGAAGGATGACAAATTTCTACCTGCATCACAGCTTCGTACTCATAAAGAGGAAGGTGGAATGCTGCTTGGTAAGAAACCTTCATTTTTTATTTCCTTACATTCCTTTCTTTCTGCTGAAGTACCAAGCCATCCGTGCTATATATCAGGCTTCAATAAGGCTGGAACAACATCCCAGCTACACACTGTAGTGAAGGTAACAGAAAGAGAACCTCTCCACTAGGTAATAATGGAACACCTCTTTCAAAATGTGCCATGCATTTGCATTTGTTTCAGCTTTATGGATGCTGAAAAGCGGCTCAGAGCTACCCAGAGGCTCGCAGTATAGCCTGTATTTAAAAAACAGAGTGAAACACAGAACTCTGCTCCACTACGAGCAAGCCTCCATGTCCTACACATCTGAAAACCTTAATGGTGTACCAAAAATGACTGGCAAGGAAGGCAATCTGTTGGCACTTGGGGCTATGGGGTGAAGTCAATAGAAAACACCCCCATGCTAACATAGCTCTCCCCAGTCTTTGGAGCACCTCGTCTTACTGCGTAGCTCTTTTGTGACAAGTGGAGCTGAGCAATGCTACGAGGTTCATGAACTTCTTTACAGCCTTCCACAGTATTCCTGCTCTTGCCTCCTTGTAGGAAGTTTCAGCCCACTGATACGAAGCCCAATTACAAGCAGCACCTTTTTCCCCTTTGTCTTTAGCTGAACCTGGAATGTCCAATTTTCTAGAATATGTTAAAAATGCAGATGGCATGTGGGAAAAAAAAATGAATGCCTGTATTGTACAGAGTCAAAAAGACAAGAGAGACCCCAAAGAAGATGATTACAATAATTAAAATGAAGTGATGATTGGTTTACTAGCTATTGGCTAGCTGGCTTGTCATAATCAACTATTCAGTAGTGAGAGTAGGTCACTGTCATAAGAGAGCAGGAAAACGCTCCCATCACCACTAAAACAAACAAACAAACAGAACAAACCAGATTTCTGAAGAGTAATTAGAGGGGGAGAAAAAACTATTAAGAAACTTAGTGTCAGAAACTTTGTCAGGTTTTTATCAGTTGGAGTAAAGGTCGGACACTTTCAATAAGCACCTGTACTGTTTTATTGCATAATCCACATAGGGTGCTCTTAAAGCTGTATAAATCACAAAACCATCGAAAGGATGGGAGGTGGACACACTGAGTGAGAAGCAGGAATGAACATCAGAGGAAGGGAGCTCAAACCAACCTGCATCAGCACCCAGCTCATCCAGCAGCCCTCTGTTTCTCCAGGTAGATCCCAGGTCTTGGTTTCCTAAGGAACTATTGTGCTCTTGCACCACTGCAGCCGCCAACAGATTGTCCACGTTTACCACTTCTGGGTCTGAGTTTGTGTCTGATATATCATAATGAGCTACAACTGGAGGTCCATCTGCAAAAGGAGAGAAAAGCAGCTGCTGTCAGACATCAGCATACAGTAAAAAACACCTTTAGAAGTACAGTTAAGTTAAGAATTAAATCAATCTCCTAGCAAGGCTCTTTAAGGTATGTAAATTATATCAATTATTGAACTTTGAATAATGAACAGTCTGATTACAGAGACATTTTAACCTTTGCATACACAGAAAACACTAAGGTGAGGCAGTTACATCTGTGTTATCTTTTACAGTAGCACATAAACATCTCCGTATCTGACAGCATTACATTTACAATCCCAAAAGGATGGAACCTTCAATTTAAAATAAGAAATGCTGTATTAGAGGACATTAAATTTCTCAAACCATCTAGCTGAAGAATTCTACAAATAATCTCAAGCTACGGCTTACATTGCAGTAGGGCTGATTCAATAAAACTAACTTTCTAACATAAGTGATCCAAGTGCAATAATTTAACACTAACTTAACGCTGCCTTACAAAGCATCTATCCATCAGGGACAGGGGAATTCTTCAAAACTGCAATGTTTTGGGCTTTGTTTTCCAAAATCAAGGCTAACAAGAAGCAGAAGCATGGTGTGCAGTGATAAATATGCTTTTCCCTAACTGCCATATGTGCTTTTGGCTGCCAAAAATAAGGAGAGGGAAGAGGGAGAGGGAACTGCTTGCATGATTAGTGGAAGCCATAAAGGTGATTTGTATAAAAGCAACGTATCTCATAACTGCCTTCAATAGATGTTAATGATAGTTATAAATAATTTTCTTCTTGAATTTCATATGTCTCCAATATTTGAATAATAGATGATAACAACAGATTAAGCATTAATGAAAATAAACTGATCTTTCATATGGTGTCTTATCTGTGTAATTTTATTACAATGGCATAGATGGCAATCAAGTGAATCTCAGTTCTTGGACAAACTCACACTCATACAGAGGCTGACAAGGACATATATGCAAGCGTTTGCACACAGCCTAGAGGGGATGTGGAGTTAATCTGGCTGGCCTCTATGTGTGCATAAGGGTTCCTTGTGTTGTGGGTGCCTGGGAGCTGCAAACAGCCTTGGACTTGAGTGAGGAGAACACCCTATGGAGGTGCTCAAGGGCTGGCTGGATGTCACTGTGGGCAGCATGATCTAAGTGATTGGCAACCAGCCCACGGCAGGAGATTAGAGCTCAATCATATCTAAGGTCCCCTCCAACCAAAGACATTCTATGATTCTGAAATCTATTACTGAGGGGTAACAAAAAAGTGGTTTTGGTCCGTTTGATTACAGTGCTGTATTTTCTTTTTGAGGTGTGAAAATCTCCCACCGTTGGAAAGCACACTAGAAACAGAAGAGGCTCAGAGAAAAAGAAGTCGAATTCAAGGTAAAGATTAATGTAGGAGCAAAGAGAGATTGGACGAGTATCCTAATGTTGAAAGAATGCACATCTTAATTCACACACTTTGCCTCTGCTAATTACTACAGTTTATCAATTCAGAGTGGGTGACAGCAGTTGGGGTTCTTGTTCCTCAAATGGCAGAATGAAAACTTTGGTCTCAGTCATCAGCCATAGAAATAAGCATGAAATGCAAAAATGTTCTGGGCCAAAGGATTGCACTTTGCACAGCTCCACAGGAGTGTGAGCAGCTGCATGCCTGGGGACTGCATTACATGATACGCACACAGTATCACCCCAATGGACAATAATTGCGTGCTGAGGAAGACAGGACCTGCAGCACTGCAGAATGACAGCAGATTTCTTTTTTTAAAAATCACAAGGAATAAAAAGAAAAAAAAAAATGTTCAGAATCATAGAATCACAGAATCACAGAATGGCCAGGCTTGGAAGGACCTCAAGGATCATGAATCTCCAACCCCCTGCCACACGCAGGGCCACCAACTCCACATTTCATAGCAGCTCAGGTTGCCCAGGGCCCCATCCAACCTGGCCTTGAACACCTCCAGGGATGGACGGGGCATCACAGCCTCTCTGGTAGCTGTTCCAGCACCTCACCATTCTCATAGCAAAGAACTTCCCTCCAATCTTCCCTCCCTCAACTTCAAGCCATTTCCCCTTGTCCTGCAGTTATCTCCCCTTTCCAAGAGTTGACTCCCCTCCTGTTTGCAGGCTCCCTTTAGGTACTGAAAGCTGCCATGAGGTCACCCCGCAGCCTTCTTTTCTCCATGCTGAACAAGCCCAGCTCCCTCAGCCTGTCCTCGTAGGGGAGGTGCTCCAGTGCCCTGATCATCTCTGTGGCTCCTCTGGACCCTCTCCAACAGCTCCCTGTCCTTCTTGTACTGGGGGCTCCAGACCTGGACACAGCACTGCAGATGGGGCCTCACAGGAGCAGAGCAGAGGGGGACAATCACCTCCCTGTCCCTGCTGGCCACCCCTCTGCTGATGGAGCCCAGGATGCCATTTGCTTTCTGAGCTGCAATGCACACTGCTGGCTCATGTTCAGCTTTTCATCTATCAGGACCCCCAGGTCCTTCTCTGCAGGGCTGCTCTCCAGGACCGCTCCTTCCAGTCTGCATGGATGCCTGGGATTCCTCCGGCCCAAGTGCAAAACCTTGCACTGTGCTGTGTTGAAAGTCTTTGGTCTCGTTTAGAAGGAGCAAATGTCTACTGTTGAAGACAGAAAGAATGCAACGAACTGAAAGATTCAAATCTAAGTATCTGAAGAGCTCTTCCTGGTAAGGTTTTACTGAGTAACTTCTTCTCTGAAATATAATTCAACAAAATATTCTAAGAAAAGCCAATTATCATTAGCAACACACTTCATTAAAGAGTGACCATATTTCTTAAATTGTATTGCTTCAGTTTTGCAATGAGGTGAAGAAATTCAGGAAAAAAAAAAAAAAAATAATAATAATAATAATAATCAGACCAGACCTGCCTCCAAAACAACGACTCTGTAAAATGACATTGTATTACAAACTTAAAACAGACCCGAAAAAAAAAATAAATAAATGAGTAGTTAAATGCCAATGTATCAAAGACCAATCTGTTCACAACATGAAACACTGATGATTAGGACTGGAAAAGAAATCCTGATAATTAACTGAAAGGCAATCTTTTGCTTTGGAAAAGGCAATTACAAAATAATGGCTTTCCCAGCTCAGGATTGAGCCGGCTGCCCAGCAAATTACTTGTGCAAAAGGATGGCTGAATTACAAGCAGAAGTTACGACTGGACTGGACGAATCATGAGAGGAATGTTTCCTTTCAGTCTTATCATCAGATTCAATGTGAACACGTATAATATGGTCCATAAAAATAAACAGTCGAGTGCAGAAGATACGAGGGTCAAGTACAATATTGACTATTTGACCATTCTGGAAGCAGGTTACCTAAAATTTCAAGACCCGTGTATTGCTCCTTTGAGTCTTTGTTTCTCTCACTTCTTACTAATACCTCCGAGAACAGAAGTGAGATTTGATTTAGATAGACAAGTCTGCACAAGTACAATTATATTTGGACAAAAGGCACCAATAGTCTCAAGTCAAAATTGTACCACTCCTACATGTATAATCATGCAAAAATGTATAATAAATGTATATACATGCAGAGTGATATTCTCATCACCTACCCATAGAAATAACTTGTGCGAAAGTCTTCATCAGTAGGAAATACAAGCATAAACTTGTTATCTGTAGCTCCACTCTTGTATCTTCCACACTTCCAAAGAGCACACCTTATGACTTAGCTTAAATTTAGTATACATCAAACAGACAAAAATATTTTGAATATAATTTACATACTGTAATTATATTTGTCAGCGTTACGAGCCACTGAATAAAGTTCTGCAAACAAGCAAGCTGCCTATTCACAAAGCAACCAAGCAGAGGACCGTTTGTGCTTCTCTCAGCCTTGCCTTTCAAAAGCAGATTTGGAGTTAAAGGACCCTGCTGCCAAGGTTACCCATATCTACCACCAACGAATGGCCACGGCAACTGCAGCAAGCCTAGAAAATCCAACACTCATAGGAGGAAATAAGCAATAAATGCTTCGGTGTGCCACAGAGACAACGAGATGCAAATGGCAGTGAAGGCATATCCAAAAATCCTCTAAAATGCCTCAAATCCCAAAAGCCTGCTTCCTTTTGCATGCCACAGGGACAGGACAGGAGGGGTTAAGCTAGGAAGACTTCGCTGGCCAACTACACCATCATCTGATGATGTGATGCAAAGCGACGGCGTGGTGCCAAGGAATCTGGGTGACTGGCTTCAGCTGGGAAATGAGAACTGAAAAAAAGGCTTTCAGGTTGAAAAAGTAAGAAGATCCACTGAAAACACAGCCGTGTTTTTTATCTGTTTGTCTTTTGTGGAGCCGCCCTTCATCATAACCGGTTCTTAAAGACAGAAAAAACAAAGGCAGGAAAACAAAACCATGATGGAATCACAGTTTAATGCAGCGGAATTAGGAGGTTTCCTCCTCAGTAATTTAAATAGAACCTTTAGCAAAAATTGCATCTTCTGAGAACTCAAGGTAGATGGAAAATGTGTGTTTCACTGGTGATAGGCTGTAATTCACTGTTAAAGCATGGAATGCTTGAAAAAGACAAGGGCTGAAAGTTAATAAGTACCAGCAGCAAAATACAGCTGTTGACATTTACTGTGAACAGGAGGAGGGAAAGACCGTAAGGATTTATTATTTTTTCTAGAGGTCATCACAGGGACAATGCTTCCAAGTGTCCAATTCACCCTTAATTTACAGAGCTCATCAAAACTAAAGGCAGTGATGCCATACAAGGCGCTGTTACCCTTGTGCTGCAATAGCTGCTTATCAATGCAGAACAGTTTATCATAGGACACGAAGGGCATCAGAACCTGAAATTGAGCCCTGCAAGCTGTTCTGGCTCTTCAGCTGTCCTAGCTTTGGGCACGGAACCCCCAGCTCATCGCTGGATGGAGGAACTCTGAGGGTTCTGATACAGGAATGGATGATGAAGGTTGATGGTTTGAACCTCACCATCATCTGCCTCCCATCCCAGCACTGGAGCTGAGGCTTCAGCATGGCACACAACCTCTGCACCGCTGAAGCTCAGCAAGATAATGGCCAGCCCTCGGGATTATGTACTTCAATTCCTTACATCTTCCATGCAAGCTGAGGAAAAAGACTGATGTCTCCAGAGGACAATCCCAGTGGAAATCACTCCAAAATTAACAGGCTAACTGCAGTGCCTAGAACTGCCCTCCGGAGCCACCGAGTGAAGCCCTGTTTAGGTGTGAACAAAGCTTCCCGGTGTGAAGAAGAGGGACCATAATAATCACAGTAATTATTACAGCCCTTTATTCTTAACAAAGCTTTCCATTGCTGAGCTCAGAGGGTTCTTAGGTGGCTCGTTTTGCCAACCGGGGAACTGAGGCACGCAGAGATGTGCTCAGGACTAACAAGGAGGAGAGCTCAGCACTGCTGAAAATGACGTTGCCCTCCAATCACTGAGCTAATTTTAACTGGAAAAATCATTGAGTTTAAAAATAGTGCTTGGAAATGCTTTCTTGTAACATGCAAAAGCTAAAAAGGCAGCATGGAGGGATCCAGGCATGTATGCAAGCCCAAAGAGCAAGGGCTGCTTCTTAATTAAGCTGAACTGGCTCTTAAATTTAAAAAAAAAAAAAAGAGAACACTGAGACGTTTTGAAAGAATAAAACATCCCCAAAATGCCATCATTTACACCTCACATGGATTTAAGAAAATTACATTTGCTTGGAGATTATGCAAAACAAAGAACAGACCTTGATAACCATACATAAATCAAAAGCTCCAATTATCACTGCAGTAAGCAAAGCAATGAGATTTTGCATGCCAGAAGCTAAGATCTAGAGGACTCCACTGTAAGTGCAAAGGTTTGGCAGCAGACACATCCATAAGCTTCACCTGAACAGAATGGCTTCACCATTCAGACTACGGGCTAAAGGAACTGCTTCTTTTGTTCCAGGTAGAAATTGCAAACCTGGTATTACTTAAGACATGACCCAGCACTACAGCCAAAGCATCTGCAGTCCAGTGGCATAAACCAGCTACCTCTGCTGCAGTGCCCAGAGAGGAGGATGAGGGCAGGAGACTTTTGTTGTTTAGCAACATGAAACGCTTCATTACTATTTAGGTTTCTTTATTTATTCCAGGTTACAGGAGTTACATTTCAGAATGTACAGGGTTAGGCGAAGAATACATGGTCACTACAATTAAAAAAAAAAAAGAAAAACAACAGTAGTGTAACAACATTCTCCCTAAAATCATAAGTTGAGAAACAACAACAACAAAAAAATCAATGAATCAATTTCTTTCACAGTTTCCTTCATTTCACACAGTAAACTATAAAACAGTGAAATTAAAACAACACAAGTTAAAAGTCTGTTCTCAGACTGGATTGTTTATAATCACACCAGAAGAGATCTCAAATGCAAGTCTCACTGACCAACATTCACGTTCTTTCAGGCTTTTTGATGAGCAGATGGAAAATAGCTTGGATTCGTTTCACCAAATTGCACAGAGGGCACAAAGTTATTCTCACTGTGCGTTCAGCAAAGGCACGTGGAGATAGATGGCTGTTTGCTGAGTTTCAGCAGTGTGTGATTCGCATGGAGACAGAGCTCACTTTCACTGGTGCTGCTTAATGACCCTTAATTGTGGAAGCAGACCTGTCACTCCGATCTCTTCCACTGCAAAAGTCATCTCACCCTTCTCTTGCATCTCTACGAGAACAGGAAAGCCCCTGTGTAAATCCCCCAGTGGCACAGGGCAGGTGAGCAGAGGCACCTGTCTCGAAAATATCACTATTTGGAATCAGAATCCCTAGAGTTGGAAATTTGGGGAGTGCACACTGCATCCTCCCATGCATGGCAGGGCTCAGTGCAGCACCTGATCCAGGCTCACCACTGCCTGGCTAGCCTGAGATTTAACACAGCTCTCAAAATCACTTCTAATTTAATAAGCTTGTTTTCCATGTGCCTTCGTTGCTCTGATCCAACACCATGAGACTAATAACATTTCTCAGAAAGACTAGTTTCTAGTACTTGCAAAGTACTGTCCATCCTCATCAATCAGCCTGAGGATTTCGCTTCTACAGTACAAGTTGTTGAGTGCTCTCAATCACACCTCCAGCACTACAGGAGCATCTGCTCAGGAGTCCCAACTGACACCTCCCACAGGGCAGGGGCTCCTTTAAAGCACTCTGCATCCAAAAAACCGCTCAGCAAGTTCAGCTTTTAACGAGGTGAAATGCTAGCCCCATTGGGTAGAAGTTTTCTACTGGTTTTAATGGGGCTAGGATTTAATTTCCAATGCCTTTGGTGACGTTTACAGTATGTGATACAGGAAGAAACAAAATACATCAACGAGAAACATCTGTCATAACATAAATATGCTCCAGTTTGCAAAATAACTGCCAGACATAACCCCAGTTCATTGGAGTCAAGATTGGTCCTCCGCTCCTGAGTTTAGCACTCCAATAAAGTAACCCAACAATCCTGCAGCAACACTACAAGACACCATGAACTTCAATACAGGTGTGTACCTCTGCCTGGATTATTTTGCCATAACACCAAAGAAACAGTCTGTCTGAAGGTCTAAGATGTTGGGTTGTCTTTTTTTTTTTTTTCCCCCCCACCACATTTTGCAATAGAAATACTGACTTGGAATTTGTTTTATATTGTGTGCTGCTTTAAAGAACATATATTTATTTCCTAAATAAGCCCTCCAAACTCAACATAATTCAGTGTTAAAAATGGTAATCCAGGAGCTTGAATGGGCCACTGGAGCTCTACCTGTCTGCACCCACTGATCTAGCCCTACTCATTTGCTCTTCCAAAACCATAAAATTGCAAATATTTATTTAGGAAACAAACAAGAAATGATGTTTCTTTACTCCATTCTGAAGTATAAGACGTAGGAAAAGTATAAAAATTCCAAATTTGATTCTCCACCTCTGGGCAAAACTACTCATTTCTGTTTGCTAAACTCAGTGGTTTTGGAGCAAAGTGTTGAGATGTGAACATAAATGTACATTCAAAACCTATCTCCAACTGGGAGTGAGAGATTGCTCCTGATACCCTTCAATAAAGCTGGACTACTTCAATGAAACACTTGAATGGATGAGATCAAAATTAATGTTAAAATTTCAGCTAAATAGGTTCTAACTCCCTGAAAGTTTCTAGTCAAAGCCCTTTGAAAATAAGCCTAAAATGGAAACCACGACAAACCAACCGCAGTCACGTACTACAGTGAGAATACTTCCAGTTCTCCAGAACAAAAAAAAAATGAAAAGGAAAATCTGAAGTTACCTATCAGGAGCCCTGAAAGCTGCTGGCTCAAAGAGATGCCCAACCTGAAACACAGAATCATCACAGCACTGGCACTGCTGCCTGCAGGGCGCTGCGTCGTGATGCTCCAAAGCCATCGGACGCTCCTGCTAGGACAGACCATAGGATGCCTGAGCAGACAACAGGGACCTCATCTCAACAACAACAGAGCAGGTATTCCCTAACTCATGCACTGAAGGCAGTTAGGACAGCTGAAGGCTCTGATGTACGTGGTTTCCATTTTTAAAGAAAGAAAGAAAAAAAAAAACCACAAGATACTGAAGGTTGGCAGAGATTTCACTGGCTACATCCCCAAAGTTAATCTCCATTTATGAGATCACTACATAAAAGTCAGTGTAAATCTCAGCGAAAAATAAGTTCAGCAGATCCCCTTACAAAATTTGTTTGGAAATGCTTAACTGCCCTATATATACTATTTTATTTATTAAAAAAAGTTAACAGCATGCTTACAGAGACACCGAGTCAAAGCAATGCCTGCGCATGGAAAGAAAGCAGTCACTGCAAAAAGCTGCTTCTGCATGCATGGGAAGGCTTGTAAAGTTGTCATGCTTTGAAATATGCTGCTCTTATCATTGTCATAAAGGCATACATAGCAAATCTACGAACAACAGAAGGAATTATTTTTTTTTTTCTCCATATCAGTAAATGATTTTCCCTGAAAGGATTTTGATTTTAAACAAGTGTACTAAATGGTAAATAAACATAAATTAACCCGTGACAATTTACCCACAGGTCACTTACAAATGCAGACCATTTCAGATGAGGGAGTTTTCTCCTAAGGTTGTATCAAAATCTTTGTATCAAAATTACGAAGGTCATCTGCAAAGAATTTATTCCAGTCCTTAAAAATTGCCTCCTGCACAGTCCTCCAGGCAGGTCCTCTGAAAGTAACATGGCTCTCTAAGCTCTCTTTTAATGAAGGCATCACGTATTTAAAAAAAAAAAAAAAAAAAAAAAAAAAGGGTAAAAAAAAAATTGTTGAAGCACCCGTGACAGCGCTGAGAATAAAAAGCACTTACTGGGTTTCCTTTACAGGATTGATCCAAAAACTGCAAATTGATGGAAAAACACCTGCTGACTTCAAGAAGGAAGAAATTAAGAGGAAGATACAGTGCTGAATTCCAACAGAAAGAAAAGGAATTGCACTAAAATAATTAAAAATAAAAAAATAATCAGCAGCGACTGATGTACAAGAACCAGAGCCTAAAGAGACCTACAGTGTTCTCTTTGCTTAAACCATGCCTACACAAAGACTCTCCGCTTCCTTCACCGCAATTTCTATTTCATGTGCATTAGAATCATTTAACAAGTTCTAATTGATGAGAAATGTTCATTTTTGGTAGCTATGGAGGAGTTACTTCACGTGAAGAAAGGCCTTACTGGAGAGGTGAACAACAATCCCTGTTTGTAGCGATAGCAGTAAGAATTAAATAGAGTTTTCTAATATATATTTTAAATTAATTCTACTTTAAACATCACAGTTTCGAGCCTGTCTATTCAGGATAACTATCAGTATAAAAAAATCCACACGATAGCAAGTTATTGTATTATTTAAATAAAACTAACGTCCTGGCATTCCCACTCACAGGTGAATAACCATCTCAGTGGCCTTTCAGCTTGTTTCAGAAGCTCTGGCTCTGACCCAGAGCAGCAAACCACACCTTCAGACCAGCACAGTGCTTACTGATCTGTCTGTCACCCCTTCGCTTAAATTCCTGTGCAAAGAACCAACCTGCCCACCAGCAGCCACTTATCTCAGGACTGACACCACTACTTGTACTGCAGCATGAAGGATGCAGATTGCTCATATATACATAAGGAAGCAGCAGTGCTTTGTGTGCACGGGTCATGCATGCACACAATGTACTTTGGGCATGATTCATCTTGCCTAACTGTAGCCCAAAGTTATCTTATCTGTTTGGGAGCTGATAACTCATGGAAGAGGAAGACATTGCCAGGGGATATCCTCTGTAGGCACTTCTCTCTTTCCTGAGATCTGCAGAACAGCAAACCAGACACCTAAAGTTAGAGGAGATGATTTCCACCCAAACTGACCACGTAGATATGTATACATGTGCATATTTTTTGCACACGCTGTAAAGACAGCTGCTTCCATAAATATGCCATATGCAACACAGCAGGGACATTAATAAAAACTCCAGACAAGAAATGATCTACTAAACAGGAGACAAAATGTCAGTTGTGCACATTGGTTATATATAGCTAAATCTTTAGGGTAAGCTTATTTATTACTTCTGCCTGAAAAGGAAAAAGAAAAAATAACGCGTGCCATATTCAAGCTGCAGAACTTGGGAGTGAGCACAGAGTTAAGGAAATGTTACAGGTCTGTAACTAGTCTGGTTCTCTAGGGTACATCCTTAAATATAAAACTTATTTCCTTACTTAAATGTTTTACCATGCAGGAAGAGCATTTGGATGAACAGTCTAAACGCTCCTATCGTAACAAATGTAGCTGTATGGCTTCTGTAGTATTTAAACAAGGACTCTAACTTACATCTTCCCAAGTCAGGTGATGAAAGCTCACAGCATTTCCCACCCCCTCCCTCTGCAGGTGTTTATGTCTGTGCTGGCACATGCACATAGGTATGCTGTGTTGTTTTTTTTTTTTGTTTTGTTTTTTTTTTAATTTAAACTACATATATATTCTCTATAATTAAAACAAAGTTGCCACAGTAATCAAAGCCAGAAGGGAAAAACAAATAAATATGAAAAGCAAACCTTGTTTTTAGCATAATCCAAAGTAACATCAAGATATATAGATGTAAGTTTATGATTGATTCAAATCAGGCTCTGCAATATTCCCATTCTCTGGAAAGATAGGTGGAAAATTGTTATTAAAAGTCGCTGGAAACTCTAGCGTAGCATCGACATTCTGATAGCCCACGTAAGTATTAAACGACTGCTGAGGAAGTACTTGGCTATCAGGCATCTGCATGAAAGCCCCTGACTGTGTGGTAGGGGGGACTCTTTGGCCAACTAGTTGCATTTTAGGTTCCCTGGGCTCCAGTTGCTGCTTGCTTTCTTCATCCGTGTCAAGACGGGTTAGCTTTTCTATCCACATGCGAAATTTCTCCTCTGTCTGCCTCTGCATCTCGGCAAAGCAGTTCATGGCCTCTTCCAGGACATTGCCTATGCAGTTCCTATCCCACACGGTGCCCCTGTCAAGCAATCCTGGAATTTCCCTGGTCGCTCCTCCAGATCCCCCAGCACGACTGAAGCCAGCTTTAAAGACATTGAGGCCATTTGATGAGACATCATGAAGTAAGAACATCATCTTGTTTATTAAGGCATGTTAGGAAAACAAACTTTTCTAATTGCATCCCTTGGATATTAACACGGGAGGAATTAGCAAACATCAAATTAACTGACATTGTTCTTGTCAAAATAAATAACATTTCGCACTCGCTGAGGTTATAATAAATTTTGGCTTCAAAATTACTCTTATTCTAGAATTCTCATACGACTCTGTCACAAAGATCTTGTTGGTTTTATGAACCAAATTAGCCCAATTCCCTCACAATTTCAATCTTTATTTCAACTGAAGGCATCAGAAAAATCATACAGCATCAGGAGGTTTGCTGCTGTTTAGCTTTGCTCCAATAGATCGTAGTTTTAGCTGATAAATCTGAATAATTACAGGTATTTTATTTAGGTACTCGAACCCCTTAGTAATGGCCTGATAAATGCACACCAAACAGCAGACAGTAACAGGTAAAAGGCCAACATGGTGACTGCAGTGCCTGCAGTAGCCAAGCCCAGAGCTTACCACTCTTGGTTTAATTCTGGAAAAAAGGCTCAACACCCATGAAGAGAACACACAACAAAAACACGCACATAAGCACACAGATACATGAATACCATGCTGACACACTGCTGGAAGCAACTTCTGTCGGGTCTCAGTGGAAAACACAGCTACAGGAATAACCCACAGGACAGGTCTGTGACGATGTGGATGCCAACAACAAGCCTCACACACCAACCATGTGTGCCCTTCATCTTGAGAATTACCAGCTGGCCATGCAGAATTTCTTACATGACTTCTTCAAGTCAGTGCAAAAAAAGAGATTGGGCAAAGCTGGAAGGAAGCTGTTCTCCTTCCAGCTAGCAAAAGCATTATGACTTTGAGACTACCAGGAAGAACTTTAGCAGCGAGAAGACAAAGCCATCCTTACTATCCTACTCCACATGTCAACTAAAAAACCTACAGACACCACTGCCCTTTCTAGTTCACTTGGGAAACCTCCAGGAAGCAACAAACCCCAGGACAGCTGGGCTTTGGATCTGTTTGAGACAACAAACCCGCCTGCATGCTATCCAGCATACAAACATTACTGGTGGTAGATCCAGAATGAGACAAACATCACATCCAACTGCAGAAAGCAGCTATCTGAACCAGTGATTTCATACGTTAACAATCCTTGCAAAGTCTACTAACAAAATCATAAGGCACTAACTCTTCAATGGGATTCCACTGTCTATATGAAATTACGGTATCACCTATCAATACATTCTTTTAAAAGCTATTTAAATGAGGTATTCTGAAGTCTTTCAGTAAGCAACAGCCAAACAAAGCATAATACCATTCTCTTCTTATTTTCAAGCCATAGCAATGCTGCCACTTGAGGGCCAGAGACCTTCTATTTAAGACCCTACTTTGGAAGTCTCATCTGTTTATCTGCCAGATAAGCTGGAAATTCAGCATTTCGGTCCTCTGCTCAAAAACAAATTGCCGTGTAGTAATTACCTTCCATCTCCATGTTGGCATTTAACTGAAAATAATCAAGTAAAATAATACCTCTTTTTTCCTAAAATGTAGCTCCTTTTGAATATTAAATGCCTGTTGGCTCCCTAAAACAGAAAAAAATATATATTACACTGTCCACATACTCCAGTGTGATTCTATTCATTCTTCAGTCAGGGATTTATCCCAAGACAAAAGAACTAAACAGGAGTCTTTCTGCCTTCCACACGTTTAAGAGTAGAAACATGTAAGTAATATTAAGCAAGTTTTAACTGCAATTTAAACAAAAAAGTACTATTGATAGTGGTACATGATATAAAATAAGCCGGGCCTCTAAAGTTAAGAATGAATTAGCACAGTCAAAGCTGACAAAACTGTTTTGTGAACTAAAGGGCCTATGTATTGAAAGATATATCACCCTGCAATATAGTTTTTTGTTTTAAAGGCATCACACTAAATCCACAATTGACAGTGGCAGCAAAGCAAACTGCTTCAAGTGCTCTTTCTGCGGCTCTACTTGTAACAGGCTCTACCCACTTCTTTACTCATTATCTTTAGTGTTAAGAAAAATTGAGTCTAAAAGTGCATTTCTAATTATTATATGAAAAAGCTAGCATTTATCAAACTCGTCCCATTGCTAACTGTGAGCTTGCAGTCCTACAATTTTAGAAGCTATGCCAAGTCAGTATCACCTGCAGAACAGTACCTAAGAAATTCCCTGCGCTGTCTCTTTATGGGATCTGTTAAATACTACCAAATAAACACCAAAGTTATTTAATTTGAGGGATCAGACAACCTAACAGCTAAGAAGATACATTGCATCTCCATTCTAGTCAGCAATAGTGGACCACATGTAGTCATTATTCTACCTTGCCTTTCTAAATGAGTATCTCACTGCAAATCTCTGATTTTTCCCTTTTATACCATTGTGTGGAACTCCAATAAAACTCATCCCTAAGGCAGAAGCTCCATTCAAAGCTCTTTGTGCTCATCTTAAGAGGAAGTAAACTGGCTCACACATATTGTGCTTTTTTTTTTTTTTTTTTTTTTTTGCTTTTCCTTTTTAAACCATTGAGCTGCAATACGTCCTTCAGCATCAGTACTCAAAAGAGATTTTTAAAAGCCTGTAACAAGAGTCTCCTCCTATTTCAATGCAGACTTCAATCTGAGTTGCAGAAAGCACAATGGTGGCAAACTGATTTTTTCACATTATGATCTGTTAAGCAAACCTTCCTCCTTCCAAAGAAAAGCATTTACAAAGAAATAAATATTAATTCCTAGACTCATCCTAATTTCATTCAGAGTTAATTTGCATGATTAAATTTGAAATTGTTTAAAGAAAAATCTTTCACCAGCAGTAAGTCTAGCAGAACCAGTTTCAGGACTCAAAGATCATCTCCTTATGCTTGAAGTGAATGCTATTTGGTATTCCCTAACGAACAGCACAGTTTTAAATGCCAACAGAGAGGCTCAGTCATTAACATATAACAGATTATTCCTCACCTGCAATAATTAAAAAACATTGCACTGAATGAAACAAAGAGCCCAAACATACAACTGTTCAGGTCAGTCAAAAAATTCTCAGGAGCATCCATGAAATTTTGATCGAGCCTGTATTTTCAGGTTGAATATATGTATTATATGGTGCCAAGTTAAGAATAACACACCACACTGAGCTTGGTCCCTACCATATGACCAATTAGATCTCAACTCTTCTCTCCAGTCTTTGTGGAGAAGGAAAACAAGCCAGAGCATTTTAATGGAGTTCAGCAGAGGACTGTGACTCTATTGCACAACTGCTTAGTTCCCAACTTGGGTGCACACACAACAAAATGAAGCTAATAACACTACATCTGTTCAGCACACCATCTTGCACCCATGTGAATGTTTTCCTTACCTTACTCTCCTATCCTAATGTATTTCAGAATCAGCCATGTGAATGGTTTAAAAAAAAAATTAAATGACTGCACTATTAGGATGGAAGTGGTGATTGACATGAAAACATTACTGTACTCTCAAATTTGGCACTTCAAATTTCAGACCTTACACAAGTAAACTGTCTTGTTATAAGTTTCAGCAGAAGGTTAAGAGTTAGGGTACATACAGCCTCTGTTATAAAGGCCGTATTAAATGAACTATCGCTAAAAGTTTTACAGCATCTCTGTTGGCAAAGCTATTTTCCAGACAACAGACAGGTTTGAAAATCAGTCCCAATAATAAGCCACATTGAGGCTGGAACAAACAGTACTGCTGAGGCATCCAAATGCAGTAAGACTATGGGAAAAACACAAACTCCTCTGCATCGAGAGGTACGGACTTCTTCAAAAGTAAATGACAGTGCTTTTTCCTTGCTTATGTTCCAACAGACGTACTGCAGTTTCTGGACAATGAAGTTCAAGTGTGAAGTTAAAAATGAAGTCTATTACTTTTTGACTTTGTGCAGAGGATACTCATGGCTGAATTTCCAGGAAAGCTTACCCTGCAGTATTTTCTAATTGTTAATTCCTAACTTCTCAGGCTGTTTAGAGCCCAGCGCTAAGAGCATTAAAAATGCTTTCTGTTCAGAAAAGTGACTTCAGCTAAGCACTCTGTAAACCCACCAAGAGGGACCACAGGAAGCACATGGATCTGACACTGCAATTGAGCACAGGGAGTCCCTGCCAGGCTCACGGCTCCGCTGCATCTGTGAAGCCCACGCTTTACTAACCCAGAGGAGCACAGGATGCATTTTTGGCTACCTTTGTCCTTGTCTCTATAGGGCATGTTTCTCTCTTGTACTCTTGTACTTGCCAGTTTCCTACCAAACATCTACCAAAGATGATTCTGCCTCAAAAAAAACCCACCATCTGCCAGGCACACATTATGCCTGATTCCAGGTTACTCATAATGTAATTTATTATTACTCGGATGATAGGAGCTATGAACTAACAATAAAGGTCACTGTTCTCCAGGCTGGCTTTTGCACACCCACATACTGCAACGGAGGCAAAAATCAAAAGATGTGTTTAATAATCATTAAATTTACAAGTTCTCTATATACTACAGTGGGATCATTTCACTACACTCAAATGCTGGAGCCCAGTGGCAAAGAAAAGTACTCAAGAATGGTTTCCAAACTCAGCAATGCAAGTCAAGAATCTAGGCAGATCTGACAAATACCAAGTGGGACCTTTCTGGGTCAAAAGGTGCTTTATGACCTTATAAAAAATAAAAGCATATACCCTGGGGGATTTGGTGAGGAGTTTTTTTGGGGAGAGGAGGGGCTGACCCATCTGAAAATTGAATGAAAGTTTTCTTCCATGGGCTTTATATTAAGTCTTAATTGCCCTGTAAAGCGTAAACATAGCTTAAAAAAAAAAAAAAAAAAAAGCGCAGTTAAAAAAAAAAAAAGCACAGAGCTATGAAAACCAGAAGTTTGACCAACTACTAAATTGGAAAAATAATTTTAAAGCATCTATTAAAAGTTTACTACACGTTACAAGAAGAATATGCCTTTCCCAGACTTTCCAATAATAAACATTAACTTCCTTTGTGCAACCTGCTTCCTAGCAATATGTGGGAGAAAGGCCAGTTCTCATGGCAGCAAAATTGTTCACTGTCATCAAGCCAGTTAGAACAGAGACCATTATGTGCAAAATCTGATGCAGATATTTTAAATAAGACATCTAGTAAACAGTTCAGACAGTGACGACCAGCTATTGCAGTTTTCCTTAAAAGTTTTCTCACCCTATGTAAACTTAAACTGATCTAAAAAAAAAATCTTCTAGCACAAAAGGCAAAAAGTCATGTAACTCAGTAAAAACTGGCAAGCCAAAAACTTTATTCTTACATAGTTTTATTTTTGATTGTCATGTGATGATGGTTCTCTGGTATAGTATTCCGTAAGAGCAGTATACACAATCCTGTCCATGGCACTTGGGCTAATAAAACAAAGACTCAGCAGACAAGAAACTTCAAGAATTTATCCTTCTTACAACTAATAAAGCTATAAGAATCTCCCTATAATTTGCTGCCTCCAATCTTTTAGCACAGACGTGTCAGCAAATTAAAAACATAAATGTTATAGATTCTTATCACATAGGAAAATGATAACAGCTTTGTCTGAAATGCTGCAAATTTATAAATGGAAACAGCTTGGGCATCTGTGTAAACAAATTCATATTTATGTCCTAAAATAGGTGACCAGCTGCAATCTGCAAGAATTTGCAATAAGTCTAAGTACATTTGTCATGCACTGAAGCGGAGAGCTGAAAGCACAGCATAAGTGCAACAGTAAGTAGGGCCTTATTGTAACACAGGCAAGAGGTATGCTATATTGTTCCCAACACAGCTGCCAAGCTATGGTCTTAGTGTATTAAAGCAAAGCTGGCCACTTATCTTAAGAATGAATTTATTAGATTATCACCAACTAATGGGATTTAACAGCACTGATAGGAATTCATATAGCCTTAGAAAGGAAAAGATCTGAAAATTCCAGAATTCAAAGACAGTCCTTCCTCCAATTTACCATTTCTAAAATTTGTTGGTGTGCAAAAGTGCACTAAAACCTCAGAACGGATTTTAAAATTTGCCCATATCTTGCTAATATACTGCAGTCTTCAAATTTACACAGAGCTGCAGTTCTCCTAGGCTTTCTCAAGCGTCACTCATCTAACTTAACATGACAGCTGAGAAACGAAGCCAGATGCGTTACAGTTCAGTTTAAAAAACATCCTCTACCTGGTATCTCTGCAGTGATTGTCTTGCTGCTCCCTGAAACCTCTTCGTCATCATCTGATGAACTCGTGCTCGAGTCACACGTCAGGTCACTATCACTGGTACTGCTGTCCTGCAGCAGGTTGTACTTCTTGCGAGCAGCTGCTTCCCGTTTCTGCCTTAGCAGCCGGATTCTTTCTTTGTGCTTTTGGCTTCGGTGACCTTTTACCTTGGTAACTCGACCATTCTGCTTATCGACAGACTGTCGGTTTTTCTTGGCAGCCATTGTTGAAGTTTCACTTTCGGACCTGGATCGCCTGGATTTCCTCCCAGCTGCACCCCCAGAGACCCCAGAAGGATCTTCTTCCACAGCAGCTTCAGCTTGAGAGGGCTCATTCTCTTCTGTGGAAGACAACGTATCTGAGTCAGCCAAATGCCCACTGGAAGAAGGAGAAAGCATGCAATGATTAGAAGAGTCACTCTCATAGACTCGACCGCCCGCTGGCTTATCACTCTCTGTAGATGCTAGCTGAGACTCTGAGGAGTCTCGTCTCAGTTCCATCAGTAAGCAAGGCATGGAAGAGAGCACTGCAGAGTCTGATGCAGTGGGCATGCTGTCTTTCTGAGTATGTGTCTCCAGTTCTATAGGTCCATCTTCATCAGGAGCTGTCTCCTGCTTCTCAGAAGCCTTCTGTGGAACTTCTGAATCCAAAAGTTCTTCTGCTTTTCCCACTGCCTCCATCTTCATTTCAGAACACCAAGGTCCCCTCGGTCTCAAAGCATGGAGCACGCAGCCTGTAAGACGGGGTCAGCTAGTCGTGGTTTTCAGCAACACAGCAGCCTGCACAAGAACAGAACGGTAAAAATAATTGACCCAAGCAACTCGGTCCAAATCTTACAGTATTACCTAATCAACTGGTTGCTTTCAGTTACAGGCAGCATGACTCAATACCACCCTGGTTTTCTCTATTTACTTTTTCCTCGTGAACTCATCCTGTTACAGCAATCCATTCCTCCTTTTTTCACATTTGTGAAAGATAGGTGGGAATCACTTCAAATGGGGCTCATCCCACTGGCACACCAAAGCAGATCAGAAAATGACAAAAGCATTTCTAAGCATTATATTACAAAATTTAAACCGATGTGTTCTAAGCAACATATGCTAACTTCTTCACTCCTCCTCTAAGAACTTCAAACATTTTAATGGAGAATTTCAGCACCTATGAACAAAGCCAGAGTGAAAATTCCCAGACTTGGTAGCCATCTGCCTGAACAGACCAGAATGCAGGTCTGTTTCCATATCGATGAGAAATCTATTTTCAGTAGATCAGGACTTCAAACTGTAAGACTTTTAGTTTTTATGGCAATTGACAAATTTACAGTACCAACGTGGCATAAACAAAATCCAGACGTTTTGGCTTGAAACCAAGTTGCTGCTGAATATCACAGAGCAAGACTACAAAGCGATACCATATTCTCAGGGACATGGGATTTACAATACTTCAGGCAACGTCTATAGAAGTCTTGGCTATATAATAAGAGATTTCTTCTCAGCAGAGAGAAATGCTGGTAAGCCATGCGTAAAGCTTATTAGGAGCATTTAAAAAACCAGTCGGGTGCTTCTCAAAAAGCTGCCATAAAAGCCTTGGCTGTATGAGAACCTACAAGCTGGCCTAGACTGTCTCCTAAATCTGCCAGGAAAACAGCATCAAATAGCATGGGCTGCAAGCAAGAAAAAGTATCCACCCACATCACAGTCCTACATTTACTTTAAATTATATTTTAACAAATTGCATTTCTTCAGCACAAGCATGAAAATCAAGCTACTGACCTGACTGATAACCTGCACATTATCAACCAAAAAGCACCTAGAGAACTTTTTTTTTTTTTTTTTTTTTTTTTTAAAGCAATACAGTATTTATCATTTTATCTTAATTTTTCACACTCTGCCTTTGACCCAAATCCTCATTTGTAATTCAGGGCAGAATAAAGTGAAGGAGGATCTTTCAATTACCACATTCACCTGCAGATGAATTGTACGGAACAAATTGCTCATGGGTTTAGAGCAGTGAAAAACAAACGTATGGCACTTAAAAAAAAAAAAATTGGCACAGACACATAAGGAAAAGCAATATTAAGCTTTAACCTACTGTTTTGAAAAATACATTTAAATGGAAAAGGGTGATTAGCACTTCAGCAGCCTGAGATGGTTACCTAAAGGAACTCACAAACAGAAGGGTTAACTCTTCTCTTTTCAAGGGTAGATAATGGCAGGACAAGAGAAATGGTTTCAAGTTGAAGGAGGAAAGATTTAGGCTGGATGTCAGGGAGAAGTTCTTTCCTGTGAGAGTGGTGAGGTGCTGGAACAGCTGCCCAGAGAGGCTGTGGATGCCCCGTCCATCCCTGGAGGTGCCCAAGGCCAGGTTGGATGGGGTCTGGGCACCTGGCCTGGTATGAAATGTGGAGGTTGGTGGCCCTGCACACAGTGGGAAGTTTGGAGTTTGGTGATCCTTGAGGTCCTTCCAACCCAGGCCATTCTGTGATGGTATGGATGGATTTGAGAGATTCTTCTATTCCTTCTATCCTCCTTCAGTTTCCCAATCCATCCCAGCTGCCTGTAACTGCATGCTGCTTATCTACAGCAAGACTTAGAAAGATTCTGTCAAAAGCTCTCTACTGTGCCATTTGCCCCATCTCACTTAGAAACTTCATTTTTAAAAGAATATTAAAATAGAGCTTGTGTTTCCTTCGGGCTAATGAATGAAACGATGCAAGAGAATTATGAAAATATTTATGGGAAATACCAGTTATGGAAAGAAAGCTTAGTAACAGACAACACAAGAAAGACAGGGATGACAACCCTACATCTACTGTATAAAATAAAATAAAAAAACAGCAACAGCAAAAAAAACACAGGGAAGTGTATATAAAGGAAAATGTCCCCAATACTTGCACTGAGCGAAATTATCTTGAAAGCAACTTAAAAAAAGAATTTATGGAGATGGTAATTTAAGGTAGGTAATAAATATCACACAGGAGCCCATTTATTTTCTTGGCCACAGCACAGTATCAACAAACCCACATGATGAATTTGCATACTGCGAGACAAAGGCATCCCAATACTCTAATAAAAACAGAATTTCTACACATTTCATCTGCAAATCCATCTTATCAAGATAATTTTCCCATTTTGAAGTGAAACATGACTAAATGGCTTGCCAAGAATTACAGACAGTGGGGTGTGCAGTAAATATACGCCAGTGCAACTCCCGGCTTTTCCTGTGGTAATACGTTTTGAAAAGAAAAACACATTTCCCAAGAACTCTGAAATCTGATTTCTGCTTATGCAAGGAAAAATATGGTTGCTCAAATACATAAAGAGATGTCCCAAAGAAATGCATTTTGAAGTCCAAGCTAGGAATCATAGAACTGCTTTAGCCCCAGCTATCGTTTTAGCACAAAGAACAGAGATTAGCACAGAGGATGGAGCTCAACACAAAGCTAAAGGGCAGCCAAAATGAACTAGAGATTCATTTTTCACAGACGTCTTTATTTGGGAATATCATATACCCCAGAGCTCCCAAAGGGAAAACAAGAATATCAGTACTTGACTTTCCATCTCGCTAGCCTACCAGCCAGGAAAAAACCAAACAAGTCTCATCTATGTGTTCTGACCTTGATAAGAACATAATTATGAAAAGAAGCTTTTTATTATTACTAAGTAGGATCTTATTTTGACTGCTCAAGCCATGCCAGATCTCTTCCAACTCCTGTTGTGAAAGCATCTAACGTAACTGTAGAAGTCCCTGTTCGTTGCAGGGGAGCTGGACTAGGGATGGCCTTCAAATGTCCTTTCCAACTCAAACAATTCTATGAACAACACCAAAAAAAACCCAAGCTCTAACAGTCCAAGTTCTGACAGCCATGGAATCACAGAAACTTTCTGTACGAAGAATCTGGTGCAGAGGTGTCTGCTCCAACCTCCTTGTCCTACTCAGGACTGATCGGATCAGGTTGGCTGCAGCTTGTCCTGTCAGATTTTAAGCATGTTCACAGACAGAATCCACCCTCCCCCTCTCCCAGCTTCCCCTGAACAAACTAAGCTGTCCCAGCCTCTCCTCACACTGCGCTACGCTGCAGCTCTTAGAGTTTCTGTCAGCACACTTCTCCAGCCCACTGCAGTCCCTCTGAGTAAGCAGCCTGCCCTCCAATATAGCAACCCCTCCCTGCAGCGTGCCATCATACACAAACTCAGTGAGTGCACCTCATCCCATTGTCCAGGTTGTTAGGAACAGTCTGTGTCTCACTGATGTGACCACAAGAGCATAACAGCAAAGGTCTTGCTGAAATCAAGGGCAATGCAAGCCCACTGCCCACACAGCCACTGATCCCAGCCCAGAAGGCACCAGGTTGGTCACACGAGAGTTGCCATTCACAAATCAATGACAGCTGTTTTTCGACCACCTCTGCATGCCTCACATGCTTGTGAATGGCCTCCAGGAGAACCTGCACTGTGATTTTCCTCACACTGAGGTGATGCTGACCAGATCTTTCTCCTAGCAACAAATCAAAGAAAAAAAAACTGACTTAGTTCTGATTGAGAAATACATAGATCATAAAGAGGAATACTAAAAAAGTCCTTGTTTTTCTTGCCCCTCTTTTTTCTAATAATAGCACGGAAAAAAAGGTGATCTCAAGGTAGAATTAGAGAAAGACCAGTTTCTTTCTGAAAGGAGAATATAGCAGCGAAAAAATAATTAATGTGATGATTATAGACACAGACGGATACTTCATTAGACACTGCTCAGAAATGTCATTCTTTTTTTTTTATGCAGATACAAAAGAAAAAAAAAAAACACAGCAATTCTGTAAGAACTTCTGTGCTAGATTTTACTTTTTAACCATACAAAGTGCCAGTGTGCAGAAACCTTTAAGTATCTACCCACAGCTTTACATGGGAGATACTTTTAAACCACACAGTCATTTGTAAAGGCACATAATTTGTACTCTTTGAAAAATGTGCTCCTGTGAAGAAAGCCAGAAGGATTCCAAAGGTCAGCTCAGCAGACAGCCCACCCAATCTAACAGCTCAGTGCCACCAGTCCAGATCTATTTTTACCCCCCACTCACAACTGAGCAGTCCTGTTCCCTCCTTTGTACCAAAGCGGGCTTGCTGTTTCTTGGGTAAATTCACTAAGCCAGAAGAAAACAAAACCAGAAGACAAAAAATGTTCTGCCAGAGCTGGCAATAAGACCAGGGAATGAAGGCAAGGAACAAATTATCCCTTCAGATAAAAATAAATCTGATGGAAAGCTACCTGCTGCTTGCTCCCATCACACCTTGAGCTCAAACTAGGCACAGGAGGGGCTACTGAAGAGTTTTTCTTTCACAGCACTGTTTCATCTGAGAAGAGATTTTTGAAGACAAAAAATGGATTAAAAAGCAGAAAATGAAATGTAAACTTTAGTAGATCCTGAATAACAATAATTCTGAGAACAACTGTTGTAAAATTTACACTATTAATAAACACTAGCACACACAGAGTTGTATCAAGGATGGTATGCACGCTCTTTATCAGTCAATAACTGGACATATCTACATCCTTCATGGGATTTCTGCTTGTTTTGTTCTCAGCAAAACAAATGTTTTTCAGAGTTGTCATGCCATTAGGAAATTAGTTTCACCAGAGAACATGATAAGGCCTGACATACTTAATAAACATCACAATAGCTTCACTTTAATTGTACATCACCTTTTCGGGTGCTGTTGAACTGACCATGATAAAGAATGCCCAACACACAAAAAGTGCAAATCACCTCTCACCTCACCAGCTGTTGTAGGACAGACTCTTACTTCAGAAGAACCGAGCTCCTCACAGCAGCTTTCTCTTAAAAGCCAGCTTAGTTTACTACTGACACATTTCACAGAACAGCCCAGACTGGAAGGAACTTCAAAAGACCACCAGCTCCAACATTTTATGGGAAAGGAATCTAGTTTAACTACCACCATGCCCAGTCACACCCCGAAGACTGCTTTTCCTTGCTTGTGACCACTCTTACGTCTAAGAACTTTTATAACATATACAGCAAAACTTTGTCTTTTAATACCATTTTAGCACTCACAGAAAAAGAAAATTGGAACCCACCTCCTCACACCACAAGTCATTCATTACAAGTTATAATTTGAAAAATGAGAAACTACCTACATTTTCACCTAAGTGAATATAAAGTATGGACTGTGACTACATAAACAAGAAATCAAGCTGCAGTGCTGCACAGGAGTTACTTGTTTAGAATACAGAGCTACAGAGGTCCATCCAGAGGAAATGTATCTTGCAGTTCCAATGTTACAGATACCAATGCCTTCACTTAAATCTAAATATTTTTCTACTTATATGGAACTGAAGAATACAGTGACTCAGATTCACATAAACAATTATTTCCATTACCAGTGGATTATCTCATGTTTACCAAAAGCAATTGAGCATGGATGGAATAAGAGGTAAAAGAGTCATGCACAAACGTATGCTACTTAGTCCTATATCACTTCAAAAAATAGTGGATTTTTCTTCCATTCCTTTCTTTTTTTTTTTCTTTTAATAATATAAACACTCTGGCAAGAGCAGCAAGAACTGAACCAAGCACTCGATGGATTCTGCATCTATGGGAAAGGGAAAGGACACACAGAACACGGCCTGGATACTGAGGAGTTGGCCATAACATTCAGGTCCACCTCATAAGACAAAAGGGAAAATTCTGGCAAACACCAGATTTTCTGACAGAGAACCACAAGATTCTGAAGATGTGGAGTACAACCGACTGGCTGCTTCTCAGTATTTGCCTGAACTTTTCTGGGTTTACTCATGTGTTTAGCATGCCTTCTTTTCTACCCCAATTTGCTTCCTTAACATTAAAACTAATCAAGTTATTAGACTGCTATATTAAAAAAAAAAAAAAAAAAAAACCTATTCTGCATCATGACAAAGGAGGAAGTACCAATGCTTTCTGGTCTTTTTAAATGCTGTCTTTTGTATTCCTTCTCCTCCTGTGGGATACAGTACATTCTTACAAGATGCCTTTGATTTTCTTTAAGTGTCACACATACCTTTGCAATTAACAGAAGTGCAAGCAGCACTCGATCTGAATGAAGCCGACTGACTCAGCTCTGTGTGGATGTGTGCACGATGCTCTAGAGCAGATTTCTCATAACACTAAGCCACCCCCACATGGATACTGTGTAATTTATATAGCGTTCCTTTGAAAATGCTGCCCCGAAGCTGACTCACCAGCACACAATTCTACCTAAGGCACATTTCTGGGAGTGGAGTTGGCTCTTTATCAGATGATTCACAAATCAGGCCTGGTAGCAATCCTAAAGAATAAGACCCTTTGCAACAGACATGCTAAGAGAATTGAGGTGTGAAACAAAAGAAGAAAGGATTAAACTAATGCTCTGTTTCAACTGGTTTTGCATAAACAAACCAAGGTTAAAAATAGGCTGCTCCTACTGAGTGCTCAGCAGGCTGGATACACAAATTATACAACACAGAAGAGAAACTACCAGTACATGTATTAAAGCAAAGGTTTCTGAAGCATCTTTAGCAACCCTGAAAAGCAACATTTCTTTCATCGTTAACAAGAAACAAGTTTTCACATTTAAATACAGGTCTACACATTGTAATTTAAACGCGCATGTTCTGCCTCTTCCAAGCAAATTGTAACTACCAGTACAGAGTTAGTTTACCAGCTGACACACAGGCTTCCAGAAACATACACCAGATGCACTGGAATTCCACAAAATCACAGTGCTTGTGAAAATAAATTAATTAGCACATAGACAAGGGCACAGAGGTTGCATTTAATCTTCTACAATATCATTTCTGTCTCAAAGTGCAACTGTTTTTCTCGAGTGATTTAAAGTCCTCAGCACTCTACATTCCATTAGTTGCCAGAGGCGTAATTTTTCCAACCCTGTTCCTAAAAATTTAGGAGATTAATTTGCAGATTATCATGATTCCTTCAACAAAACTAGTTGAAGAAATCAATACTGGGCTACCTATGCTACATTTCTTGCACAGGACCAACTTACTAAGGATAGCCATACAGATGCACCATCTCCCCCTAGAAACTGTAGTTTAACAAAACCCCACTTCACCCCCATTTTTCTGTTACTGTGCTTCCTCCATTGATTCATGCCATTTTATACAAGAGACTAAAATAGCCTGTTAAACAGATCAACCGGAAACGTTGGCCTATTGTTCTGCTGTGGTCAATAAAGTAATGCTCCCAAAAATATCACATATTAAGTTATTTGGGTACAGTGGTAACACTTAAATTAATCCTGATTGCCACAGTGCAGATTTGCTTTCTATTCAGAAAGTGATCACACACGTAGTTATCTGCTAGTAGCTTCAAACAGACCAGAACAACAATGCAGCTTTGATGTACTACTAGTCACTTCACTGCTGTCTCCAGGAAAGTTAAAGCAGATCTATCCTAGGCAGGCACAAACGAACACTCTGTACCCTACTGGTATTCGGAAAATTTGAAGCAGCAGTGAGTGGTATGGGTCACAGGTTCCGGTTCCATGAGTCCTTCAATCCCTCTGGCTGTCTGCTGCCACTGTAATGAGGCAGAACTGCCCACTGCTGCTCCTTCTGTAGCCCTGCTCCCTCGAAGGAAGCTCTGCACCTTACAGAAGACTAAGGCCTGAGAAGCACAGCTCAGGAGAGCTAAGTGAACACACCAGACAGCAGCGACAGGTGTAGAATGAGGGGAGCACCAGACCAGTCACTGGGCCCAGCAAATCATAACCCGTCAGTTCCTGACAACAGGAGCACAGACACTTTTAACAGAGAAGTGCTGCTCGGCAATTATTTGAAACTTTTCCTTTCCTGGAACAGGACTGCCTGCCTACCTTATGCTAGATCTGCACCTCTGCACAGTCTTGCACTACTCCTCTAGCTGATGTTGGTCATCCCTTTGTCTGTTGCATCTCATGATAAAGTCATCAAGAGAAAGTCATCAAACTAGACACTGCATGAGTTTATGACAGCCACTTGTTTATAACAAAGCTGAGTTAGCAAAGAGATATTAAGCAACCTTACAGTTCGTCTGCAAGTACTTCACAAGCAGCCTGTTTTACATGCTGGCATAGAAGAAAAAAAAACAAATCAGCTTTAGGGTATTTTAAAGCTTAAAAAAAAACCAAAAAACTGTCACTCAGCAGCAGTTTTGCTTCAGGCAAAAACACAGTATCTTCCTGTCAAATCTGGCAGCAACATAACTATTTTATGATCTGGCCAACTGAAGAAGAAAAATTAGGTGATAGGCCTAAGTTCTACACGAAGTCTGGAAGGCTACACAAGTCAAAACAAGTCCTCAGGTCATTTTCACACTCACAAGCTACTAATGCTTGTTGTTATTTAACTATTAAGCTAGTTGTACAAGATCTAAATGCTGAACATGAAACTGTAACAGAAATACTAGTGGAAAAAAAAAAGCCTTGAATACCCTAAAGGTAATGCATGTTGCCTTCAAATTATGAAATTTCAGCATCTAACCATCAGCTGCTGCTGGGCCGTTCCTGGCACCAAAGCATTGGTCAAAAAAATGATCAAAAAGATGACATAACATTTGATTTTGTTGTCTAGCAGATGTGTAATGCAGTCTTAACATGCCTAGTGTGCTCTGCTGAATGAAGTGCTCATGACACTTGTCTGTCATATTAGTAATCAATAAGCAGAAGATACAGCTTCAGTGCAAACAACCTGTTGGCTTCTTTCTTAAAAAAGAACTCACCTGTGCTGCTGGACCCAACTCAAGACCACATGCAGAACGACAACCAACCTTTTAGTGTGCACCTTTACAAAACCCAATGTGCTGCACCCTATTCCAGGTTTCCTAAGAAACTCTTCCAACAAAACAACAGAAAAAGGAATCCTCACAGGACATAGAAACCACAGGCATCTGTGGATGCAGGCAGAATTAGTGGCAGACTGTGGCACAATCTGAAGGAGAAAAAAGCATGGGAAGGAAAAAGGACTGTGCAGGAGAAGATTAATTCAGAACAAGCTTTTGACAAACAGCAGATGAAGAAGTCGATGCAAAGTACACTCAGGTTTATTCTAAAAAATGATCAAAAGTTAGTCTGGGTATTTCTGAAACACAACCGTGTCAAAAGCCAGCTCCAAGTGCATTATAAATGATGTCTTTAACACTGCTGTCATTATCAGATACTCCTTACACTTACTCCTAGTCAGCATACCTCAAGAAATTTGACCCCCGCTTTGAAAGAGCGGCAGAAAGACTGGTAAACATAGAGAAGGGTTTGCATATATTTGACTTGAAGAGTTAAATCTAACACCGAGTTACCTATTATAAAGAGAGTAAAAAAAAAAACCACAACAAACTAAGAATCTAGATGGTAGTTGTAGTTGGTACTGTGCAGGTATTAATGGAAAAAATCCCCACGTGCCCTTAATTAAAAGCACTACGCATCCTAAAATGATTTGCTGCATTATTGTTCTTTTAAGAATAGCTGGGAGAGCTTTCTTAAGAATTAAGAATAATTGTCAGTTGAAGACATGTAAATGATATATATGTACAAATTTTCTAGCAAGAGCAAAGGTAGAAGGAAAAAAAGACCACTGATCTGATGTATTATGTCCAACAAAATCTGCTGGAGCTTTATGAATTCCACATGAATTTCACTGAAATTCACTACAGATGTTAAAAAGTAGAAAAAGCATCATCTTGTAACACAAAAAGGAGAAATCAAGAGTCTGTTATCAACTAACTTGTAATTGCATGAGGTCTGTAGCTGCATAATCCCCCCAAAATTAAAAACCCTGGCATGATACTCTCTAGAGTTCTTTGACTTAATTTTGCAGTGCTCAACAAGTTCTGGATTTTCTCTTGTGACAGTAGGCTGAAATAACCTGTACATAAAGCATGGCCTGGGATCCAAATGCTGTAAATTACCTTTGAGATAACTTATTAATGCCAGTGAGTGAAATCACGCAAAGTAAAACTTGTTTCACCGGCTTTTAAAAAATAATGGTTAGAGAAATGCTTGTCTGTTTTAGCTCCTCACAGTCCCTACACAGTGTTAATCAAAAGACATTACAAGCTCTGTGAAAACCACAGCTATTGACAGCACAAACTGTATTTATCAGCCATTCAGCTTATGGGCACAGGCCCGTTCTTTCCCACAATGATAACTACATTTTCAAAAGACATCTTGTTGAACAAAATGAGGCCTCAGGCTATCAGAATTTCTTCCAGCTTACCTCCTTAGCAGAATGTTTCCTAAAAAACAAAAACAACATCTTATCTTACATTGTCTTCCAATCAGAGTATGTGGAACTAATAGACAACTTCCTGACCTTGTCATCACCACTTCTTCCCCAAAACTCTGCTTGTGCCAGCAGACTAGGATCCCTCGCCATAGCAAGAGCTGGCATACCCAGAGAACAGGAAGTGGGAAAATAAATGGAGGGGTCAGGAGACTACCAGTTGATTAGAAAGACACAGCACATACTATCCTAACCTTATCTGGCTATCATGTTGACTTCCTTCTTTTCACTTCACTGCGTTAGACAATATTGTTTGGAGCATGCAGTGCCAAACAGTACCATGAAAATGTAAGGTTCTCAATGAAAAGCAAATTACTGATATGGCTGAAGCCACATCATTTCACAGACGACTGATATGACAAAGTCTGGCGTTCAGTTATTCTGAGCTCTGCTACTGTGAATCACTTGGACTCTGCTCATTTGGGATGAACGAAAGTGAAATCTGCTTTCTCCAAAACAGGCTTGAAAGAGTGATGACCAAGCACAAGGAAACAAGACGTTACACAAGAAAGGCAGCAGGAACACTATCCACCCATAGTCAGTCTGCCTGCTTACAAAAGCTGAAAAGCATTCTGCAGGACAGTGCAGAAGTTGTACTGCAAAGTCAAAGGTAAAATCCAAGTATGTGGAAGCAAAACTACAGGCTTGAGTCTTAAATACTTGGAGTTAATTGAAGCGACCACTTGTTCTTATGATTTAAAAGCTCTCAGATTGGGTACTAACAGCTTTTAGCTGTGTTACTGGAGATGACTATCACAAGGCTAAAGCCTGTTCAGTATTTTTCTAATTAAATTTTATCCTGAATATTCAAGAGGCAGATTAAGTGGTAAAACTGATAAAAAACTAAATACCCTCTTAAAAATGGGTACCATATTGGACCACAGCGAATCCAAAGCTGACTCACCACATGACCACAGCATGTTACTTGACCTCTCTCTGTGCTTTCATTAATGCATCTGCAATGGTGTAACAGCAACACCTCAGAGCTGCATCTCATTTCAGTCCTGAATGAGTAATCAACATGTGCCTGAGCTGCAGAAACAAAGTCACATCCGTGGAGAAACTGCCATACTGCACCGACTCTACTCACATTGATCAGATCTGTAATGAGGGAACACAAACAAGTGTCAACAAGCAATGAACCACAAATTTAATTTCTAACTCATAGCTATAACTGAGTGCCACTGCATCAGTCACTCCAGTCTAGTTCAGAGATGGATTTATGATAAAGCAGCTGCTGAGGCTAATACTTATGCTACGTCCACATTTTTATTTACATCTTTCAGTTTCCTTTATGATCAGAATTGCCCACTTGTAAAAGTTATTTTCTAGATCTCAAATTGGAGAGTCAAATGCAGCAATTTTTGTTGCAGCAGATGCCAGTGTCATAGCAGCTCAGCTGTGTTAAGGGCACAACCATTCGTTACCTGCTGAGCTTCAGTTCATGCACTGAAAAACTGAGAGTTTCCTTACTGTCCTGCACACAAGGAAACAAGACAAGCAAACAACACAGCAGCACGTAGAGCACAGAGTTCTTTCCCAGCACTAAGCCAGTCCCTCTCTCCCTCTGCTGTTTCATTTTTGGTTCCCCGCTGCTACTCAAGCATGTTCAGGTCAGTAAAAACTTACCAAGGTTCAGAACTTCTTTCCAAGCGCCCCTTCTGAAGTGCTAGATATGTGCCTGCAACTATGCTCCTTAAATCTTTCTCTCTGATCCGCTAAATATGTTATTAAGTCTTCTGCTGAGTTTCTGACAACGTTTACAGTTTCATAAGGCATCTAGTCAAATGCACATAAACTGATCACTGATCCAGCTCTGTCTAAAAGTACCATCAACACATAAACAGACGTTACAGAAAGTGAAATACAGGTTGCTTAAACATCTATTCATTTGAAAAGTTCTCACACTTAGATGTTTTCAGCGGTAACAGTCTGGCCAGAGTGTAATCAGAAGTCCTTGTTTCAGTTGGGACAATATTTTTTCCCCCCCTTCACAGTGTCTGATATGATGCTATGTTTTGGCTTTAGGAGAAAACCAAAGCTGATAACACACGGATGTTTTAGCAGTCACTGGGCAGTGCTGCACACAGCCAAGGACAGTTTCTCAGCTTCTAATACTATCCTGCCAGCTGTCGGGCTTGGAGGCACAAGTTGCTGCGAAGGAGCAGAACTAGGGCACACTGACCTAAACTGGCCAAAGGGGTCTCCTACACTGCATGGTAGCATGTGACAAAAAAGGGAAAACTGTGGGGAGTTGGGCAGGGGAGGCTGCTGCTGCTCAGGGACTGTCTGGGCATCAGTCTGCAGGTGGTGAGCACTTGCTTTGTGCATCACCTATTGTGTCAACATATTTATTACTGTTATCTCTCTCTTTCTTTTCTCTTTTTGTAAATAGTTCATAGCTCGGCCTATGAATTCTATCGTTTTCCCCCCCCGATTCTCTCCTTTGTTCCTGTAGAAGAGGGGGAGGTGAGTACATGGCTGTGCAGTCCTGAGTGCTTGCCAGGTAAAACCGCAACAGCAGGCAGCTCCAAACGCTCATGCACCCAGGAGCCACTTCAGCAGGGTGTGTGGAAGCTCACACCTCACTAACAGATGTTTGAGATTGGCAATAACCTCCCAGGTCCTGCATGGCATATGCATTTTCAGTGGAACACAGTGTTGATGTGATAATATACAACAGATAGTGAAGCAAGTGAACAAAACTAGTTACGGACTTCAAAGCAAGGTGGGAAAACTTGGACTTTAAAGGTAAATACCATAAAGGAGATGGGCATCAGTACAAAGAAGGCAATTATTTCTCTTCCTGTACTGATCAACTTATTTCCCAAATGCTTAGCATTCAAAGCCCCTCCTGATACTCTGTATCTGCACTTTGTTCATCTAGTCCTACCTTACCTCATTAATCCCACACCTCCTCCACACTGTCAGCTACCAGCATGATCTGACCACTTACCAAACACACACCAACATCCTTCCTATCTCCCTTTTATCAGTTAGAGCAGAGCTCGGTTTGCACGTGTGGTTACTGTTGCATGTATGCCATTCTCAACTGCCTAGTGGTTGTCTTCAGATTCTTTTCCCTTCTCCCAGCACCCAGCTTAACGCCTCCAATCATTTCCCAACCTGTTCGTGCCCTTCAGATTTCACCAAGCAGGCAGCTTTTGTGCACTTATCAAGTGCAAATACAGAGGTCCAGGCTGTGCTAAGACATGTATCACGTTCTTGAACGTGCAAGACCACAGTCCTTCCCTCTTCCTGATTTCTAAGGAATTTCTCATTGCAACTTTTTGTGATGCCTATATGCTAGCCAACCAACAATTAGTTTCAAAAGCAAACAGAAATAGTCAACACGTTTTAATTAAAAAATGTAAGTGCTTAAAAGTGAATCAGAAGTGTTATCCTCACGGTTGAGCATAAATACTACCTGCCTATGCCTAGTTCATGCACTACCTTCCCTCGCCCCTACAGTCACCCAGACAAAACACTACTATCACTGGCACTCCAGAAAGCAGCACTGATTAGCAGCCACACAAACACCCTCACTGGAGCTTCTTTAACCAGCACCAAGCTCCTCCAGACCACTGGGCATGTGAAATACTCAGAGAACTGCTGGAGAACTATTGCTCACAGGTAGATGACGTCACAGCACTTCACCTCACTGCTTTTGTACCGTGTGTTTACCTGTGACCTGAACTCCACATAAACTTACTGTTCTCCTTGCAGGCTGCTACAAACTCATTCAGTCCACAAAGGCAGTGTTTCCCTGAGAAGCTGCACGGCTGGGACTGCCTGACTTCAGCTCTTCTATCACAGAAAGAGCAACCGCAGATATTAACTGAGGCAGGATGAACACTTCCACAGAGCACCATGCCCTGTTTTAAGCACATTACAATTGGTCAAGTGTGAAATTATTGATAGATTTAAGCAACATAAAGCACTTCAAAACAAACATTTGGATGTAACAGTTTGTCTGCTGTTTTTGGGCAAGAAATAATATTGTTTGCACTTTAAAATCTTTCCTAGAAAACCAGAAATACCTTAGCACATGCCTAGGAGTGGAACTGCTCTCTGGTTGTATGCTTGAGAAGTACCTGAGAAGACTTACAGTCTATTTGGAGTGCGGGTTGTTCAAGAAGAAAACTTACATTTTTAAAGAGATGATTACTTAAAAGATGACTAAAGGTCTTTACTGCTCATTCATTTCTTTAAAATTACAAAATTACAGCCTGCAAAAACAAGAAATCAGGACTTACACCTAATCACAGCATCTCTATATACAAGTTCTTTACTATGAGAGTGCTGAGGTGCTGGAACAGCTGCCCAGAAAGGCTGTGGATGCCCCATCCATCCCTGGAGGTTGGATGGGCAGCCTGGTCTAGTATTAGCCCTGCTGTGGCAGGGGGATTGGACCTCCATGATCCTTGAGGTCACTTCCAACCCTGGCTGTTCTACTGATTGTTACAGCCCCTCCAAACGCAGTGAGGCACTTTATATGTAAGTATACTTTGTAAATATGGGAGTAGTTACAATCAGGACCTCGTCTAACTCGGCTGCTGCAGTTATGGCTGCACAAAGATACTGACAGATGCCAACACAAGTTGCCCAGCTCCACAGTTCATAAACCAAGACGTGTTCACAGCTTGATGCTACTGAACCACGGTGGGGGCTTTCATTACCACTTCCACTCTCCCAACTAAAAGAAGGACAAACACCTTCCACCAAGCAGCCATTCAATACCTAATAGCATACCTGAGAACATACCATTCAATTTGCCTGACAGCAATTATCAGTGCAAAGTTACAAGCCTGAAACCGAGCAGACATAGCCCAGCTATCACCAGTCTGTGCAGTCTGCCTTTTTGCTCATTCAAACAGGAGCAGGCAGCACAGCCGAGCTTCAGATTCTCCTTGCTCGGAAGCACACCTGCAGCCCGTTAAACCCTACGAAAACGAAAGGTGAGATAAGCAACGAACCAGCTGAACTTTCTCCCACGTAAGAGCAAACACCAGCGTGTCAAAGTCCCGCAGCCGAAGCACAGCGGTTCGGTTCGGGCAAACCCCAGCCGGGCACAACGCGTCGCTTCGGTTCGCTGTGCGAGGCCTCGCGGACCTCCAGCCGTGCCCGGGCGGCCCGTGACGAGAGGCCCCGCTCTCCACAGTCCTCAGCCGCGGATCCCACTTCCCTCCTCCTCCTCAGGGTGAAGGGGAACGAGATCGGGACCCGCCGCCGGCTAACGGTAACGGCTCCAAGCGGCACGGCCCCGGAAGGGCGGGAGAGCCCAAGCCGCGTCGGTTCGACTCACCTGAACGGCGAAGGCCCCTTCTGGCCTCCCCCCCGGGGGGGAGCAGCTGGAGCATGGGCGGCCGGGAGGAGCCGGGTCTCCGCCGCGCCCCCGACGCCAGAGAAAATGTCAGCGGAGGCCGCGGGGCTCTTCTGCGCGACGTCACTTCCGCCGCTGGAGCAGTCGAGCGACGCGTAGAGCGACCGAATCCGACAGCGCCCCCCTATGGCGGAGAGCGGCGAGCGGCGGGCTGGAGGACTGACCCTTCATCCATGCATCCCTCGTCAGTCCGTCTGTCGCGCTGCGGGAGGGGAACGGCGGCGTCCCGCTGCACTGCGGTGGCTGCTGGTGCTACAACACCGTGTTTGGAACTCCCTTCAAAACTCCGTGAATGCGTGTGTGTGCCTCTCCCCCTTCCAAGTCCCACCCGTGAACTTGGGAAACTGCCTTTATGTACATGTAAGGAGAATTAGAAGCACTCAAGGTCGGGCTGGATGGGCTCTGAGCGCTGCTGGAGGCTCCCCGTGCACTGCAGGGAGTGGGACCTGATGGCCTTTAAGGGTCCCTTCCCACTCAAACCATCCTACGATCTGATGATCTAGCTATGAATTCTGCTTAGCCGCATGGGCACGTCCAGCTTTGGTGATGCAGGCAGCAGAGGGAGCAAGATCCAGGCGCTGCTGCTGGAAGTTCCGACCCAGAGCCGCTTCAAATCTTGAAGCCGTGCCCAACCACCAACATAAAAATGACCTTCAGAAGCCAGCAGTGTTCTGGTGAGGTCCAGAACCTCCCTCTAAAGGGAAGGATGCACTTTGGAGGCACGACTCAATGACACCCACGTGTTGTTGCACACATGTTAGGACAGCACAGCAAGGAACAGGCAATGCAGATTTGGATGGTGTACAAAAAGGCATAACAAGGCAGGACAACAGGGATAGGTGGAAAAGAGCTCGAAGAGCTGCAGCCGAAGGAATCGGCAGCCTGGAGGCATTACAAAAGGGAGGAGGAAAAAAAAAAGAAACAACATACACGTTCTGTATGTAATAGGTACAATATAATTAGTAAACTAAGAAGAGACACGTAAGTAATCTGCAAATATTTGAATGAAGTAAATGGCATGAAAGGGAGAAGACTGGTGATACAGTAATGATTTTAATGGGGTAAAATTAAGATGGGGCACGTTTAAGCTGAGAATCAGAGTGGAAAGCTTTTGAACAGAGAACTGTAGGCTGGAAAATTGTCTCCCTAAGGAAAGTGGTGAAAGCTTTATTGCTTGAGACTTTAAATGCAAGATTAGGAGAAACACCGGGGGGAAGACTTTGAATTTTCAGAGAGAATGGACTGAAGGATTAGGAGAGGAAGAAGAAAACCAAGTGCTAGTGCTATCTCCAGGAATTTAAGGAGTACGAACTAGCATCTCCCTTGACTCTGCCTTATCACTCTTAGACTGCATCTGCTAAGAGTGAAATTATTTCAGCGCTAGTTATTTCCACAAGGAAGTGATAAGAACTCATCTGCCATGGTTGAGAGCTGTGAATCTCCGTGGGACACCTCTAGAGATGAACAGTGGGGAAGCACAGAAGGTTCTTTAGTTACAAAAGGGTTTGGAGGTGCAGCCTGGTCTTCCAGAGGACAGTGACATCATCTCTGTGCTTCCCCGAAGACAATTGGAGGAAATTAGCTCAGTGCTTGCTTGAGACATGACAGTGTCTAGAAAACAGTGGGAGTGACCCTGAACTATGCTCCCACATCAAAGTAAAAGCTGGCTGCAAGACAGCTGTTGCAAGTAAATGTTCCCAGGTTTTTTCCTTCATTGGGTTGTGCAGACAGAGCAAAATTTCTCTGTACTTGTTCACATCTCTACCCAAGGTGAAAAGTTTCGCTCCATCTCCAGACTGAGAGAATGCCTTTCCTTTGTCCACCACTCCATCACAGAAGGCCACCAGATGGGTCAGGCAAGATCTGCCCTTGGTAAAGCTGTGCTGGCTGTCTTGTATCACCTGCTCATCCCTCAAGTGCCTTAATGTAACTTCCAGGGGGATCTCCTCCATGATCTTCCCAGGTACAGAGGTGAGGCTCACCAGACTGTAGTTCCCCATGTCTTCAAATGGCCTAATGGCCAGTGAAGACTGAGGCAAAGAACTTTTTGAGTGCCTCAGCCTTCTCCGTGCCTGTTGAAGCCAGTTGTTCCTTCTCTTTTATCAGAGGGGACACGCTCTCTCTCCCTGGTCTGTGTCTTCTGACCACGTTACTAAGCATCCATCTTCCATTTCTGAGTAACATTTGAGAAACACCCGTTTTCCAAGCTCAGCTGTGTGCTGCAGGCATCTGAAATCAACAATGTGATGCTGTTAACCATCCAAGCCATCCCCTTACTGCACGCCTGCTCCCTCACTGTGTTGTACTGCCTCCCCTGTTCTACCTGTGCGTGCAGAACTGGGACCATGGGAAAGGCATCCCGGATGCCAGCAAGGTAGTGGCAATGCCCCATAGATCCCCATGGAGTTAAACCCACCCTCCAGCTACAGTCCCCATCTCCCAGAGAAGGAAGAATGAGAAACATTCTTTGCTGCTGGATTTGCCAGCTAATATTGTCTAATTAAGCAACTGTGCCATGCTGCTTAATTAGAATTAAGGACACAACTAGTGTGGGGCTAAAGGAAGCATTTATTAAGTTAGCTCATGGTTTTGGAATAGATTTTGTTGTGGGTTTTTTGTTGTTATTTTTGTTGATTAATTTTTGCTGGAGATTACATGATTGAATAAGGACAGTGTAATACTGAATTACTTCAAGGCAGATGGAGGCAGTGCTGTGTCCTACCACGCAGCTGGTACTCAGCTAAGAGAGAAGGAACTGCAGCTTTGACTTTAAACACACACTTACTGGTAAAGCCTCTTCTTACTCACTTGGTATTTTTTTTAATTTTTTTTTTTTTAATTTTTTTTTTTTTTCCAGGACAAATATTTCTGAATTGGAGAAAGAGGAATTCTCCCAGCCTGGTACAGAATTGTTGAAATGAGGTTAGGTATCGAAATGTAAAGTGTTTTCAAAGCCACTTGAAGTTACTGACAGCAACTGCAGACTCAGAGACAAAGCTGAAGGATTTCCTGCAGTGTTCGAGGCTACGCAGACCAGAATTAATATTGTTTCAGTGCTGCCCTCTTATTTAAAAACTCAAAGAGCTCAGAAGTAAAAGATCTTTCCCAGTCCTACTTGGTGCTGTATACAATTAAAAAACAAAGCAAGCAAAAAATACCCACTTGAGTACATTTACAAGCATGTTGGTACATCATGATTTTGTTTAGAAGTTCCCAAAATGGAATTGCGTATTGAGAGAATGTCTGAAGTGCTTTAATCCAGGCAATACAACATACAGCCAACTTCCTCTTCAAATATATCTTGAAACTGTTTTAAGATTTTTAAACGTATTCAACTCTCAGTTCAACCGTGGCCTCAAGTTGTGCCGGGGTGGTTCAGGTTGGATATTAGGAGAAATTTCCTGTCTGAAAGAGTGGAGAGGTGCTGGCACAGCTGCCAGGGAGGTGGTGGGGTCACTGTCCCTGGAGGTGGTCAAGAAACCTCCAGATGTGGTACTAAGGGACGTGGCTTAGTGGGGAAATACTGGTGGCAGGTAGATAGTTGGACTGGATCTTGGAGGTCTTTTCCAAACACGGTGATTCCATCATTTCTATGATAACTCCATATCATTATTCTGCATTTACTAAAGGACTGAGATGAATGAAGAACGTTTGGAACTCTTTCAGCCAAACGAAGGTTGAAAAGCAACCTGAACCATTTGCAATGAGTAGAATATTTATGTAAAATGGACTAGACAAAATATATAGCCAAGAGATTTCACATATGTCTTTTGACCCAATGCATTTTGAGTAAATACTTACACATTTCAGCCCAATACCCTTAATTTTGCCTCATGGTTTGGTATTTTTTGGTATTTCTCTGTCACTTTGCTTTTATTACTGTCTTTTTTTTGGTATGCAAATGTTTTCCTTTACATAGATCTGAATCACTAAACCAACTTGAAGATTGTTTTTCAACTTCCTAAAGCAGTTGTTACTTTGCATATTAGCATAAGAATAGTGTATCACTTTGTGATAAAATTCCTTACCCACTTATGCAAGTTCATGCTTGAAGCTGACCACTGTTTTCACATCTAGCATTTTAAATCCTTTTCTATAGGTGGGGTTTGGGTCCTCTTGTTTCCAAGGGGAAGCAATTGATCACGCTGTGATGACGCAGGCACATCCCTTGCGGCTGGGCACAGAAACGGAGCAATGCACTGATCTGCAGTGCCTGTGCAGCATCTCACACCGTGAGTGGTGGCTGTGGGAACCCCACGTGAAGCTGTGAGCAAGCATGAGCATGTGCAGGTGTTAATAGGCAGCGTCTCCAAAAATAAGGCTCAGAGCAGAGCAGCTGATGTAATTTGAAATTAGGCTGAAGAAGCAAAAAGCGTCCGCAGGCGTTTGTGTCACTCCCAGTTGGGTAATTATTTCATAACATACAACAGAAAATAGAGGTCCAGCTGGCAGCCTCCCTCCCGGCTGTGCGCAGCTCCTCCGTGGAAACACTCAACAACTGTCAGGGCAGAGGGCAAAGCCCAGAATCAAACGTTTACTCAGCCAAGTGCTCAGACTGGCGTGCTCCTGTCTCGGCAGGACCTTTGTGTTGTGTTCCTGAGCTGACATCCTATCCTCACTTTGGAAATGCTGCACTGTCCTGTCCTACCAACAGAGAGGACAGATGTCTGGTTGCACTGCAAGGCACCCTGCTCGTGCAAATGTGTGACTAAAGAGCTGAGTAGCCTGACAGGCAGTTTGCTGCGTAAATCTCATTTATTTGACTTTCCCCATTCCCATCTAAAGCCAAACTGTAGGACCTGACAAGTGGCCCCTGATTTGTGCTGCATGTGCTGCAGATGGTTCAGTTGTGGCACACAGCTCGCATGCTGCTGATGGGTATTTTTCTCTGCTTATGCTCCCAGCCATAGGAAGAAACAGACAGCCATTGTTGGGCATCTCTCGAGTCCAAGTCTGGCCCTGCTGATGTCTGTCATTGGACTCTTTGCCAGTGAACGAATGGGCCACAGACAGGAACCAGCACCTGCACTGTAGTTGCAGAGGTGGAGACCTCTCCAGACAAATTTCAAAACTAGAGAGGTATTGTGTGATGAAGTAGCGCTAAGGGAGTGCCACCGCCACAGGAAGTCTACCCAAGCCTTGAGTCATCGTAATACACTGCAGAGATCTCAAATAGTGTTAGCTGAGTAAGTCCTGAGGCTTTCTTTCATAGACAAACAGGGCAGGCAGCATCCTCAAGCAGTCATCCATCTTCCTATCTCAAAGCGTGATCAACTCTCCTTAGCATTATAAATAATTAGGCAAAGCATTTCTGATCTGCTCTTAAAAGCTTCAAGTGATTAAGGTTCCTTAACTGTCAGGTCACAACCTCCAGTGCCTTACAATGGCTTTCTTGTTAAACAGTTCTCTAACATCTGCCCTCGTATGTTCTGATGCCTCACAAAGACTGTATATATGTATTTTTTTTCCCCTTTCCACAATGGGAAAAAGAGAGTTCAGATTACACTTCTTCTCTTTCCAGATCCAAATACTTCACTCTTGTCATCTTTCAGTCTGGTCTTTGGTCAGCAGTAACTACTTGTAGTCATCCCTGCACTACTGTTGCCACTCTAGACTTCACATCAGTTAACTCAGAGTAATTTCCCCTTCACCTCTTCAGCTCATGTAAAAGCTTGCTCCTCTACTTAGTTTTGCCATCCTGATTTTTTTTTTTTTGCCCAGAAGGAATTGAAGATACTACTCACAAAACTGAGGCAACTAATCCTTTCCTACTTTTTAATTTAAAAACCCAAAGCTCAACACGAATTCCCTCTGGCATTTGGGGAGAAGAGACAGAAGATCACACGAGCATCAGCTCTTTGGATATTCTTCATTTCTTCTGCATCAAGGTGAAAGAAATGAGGTGAGGAGAGTCACAAGCCGATGAGGCTGTGGCACTTTACTGACACAGCTGCCTTCTGAGCTTGCAGCTTCTTAGAAATCATCAGAGATGCATCCTAAGTACAATTGTCAGATGCCAAACTCATGATCCTATTGCTTCCAGGGAGGACATGAAGCAACAGGAAGAATCTCTTTTCCTTCAGATCAGTGAAATCAATTTCTGCATTGGAGCAAGCAGCAGCTCCTAAACCATGCTTAACCATTAGCATAATCTTTTGCATCTAATTGCCAACAGATGTCACAGAGGGCACCACAGCTATCAGTCTGGACACTGCCTGGTACAAATAGCACAAAGGATGTGCCTTTAGGCGTTGACACAATTTCTAGAGAAGCACTTTTAAGAAGTCAGATGCTTGTAGCTCCGTGTGGTGGTGGCACATGAAGAGGAGGGCTACGGGGACCCTTCAGGAAGGTGGCATTGGAGGTAGAATTGGAAAGCACAGTCCAGCTTCAAACTGGCCACATCTCACAGAATTTCTGCAAAAATACCCGTGTATCTTCAGGCCTTGATAAAATTCATCTTGAAAGCAAAATTTAGAAAAAAAATCATAAAACTATCCACAAAGTTCTAAAATGTAATGGTTAATGCAATCATGCTAGGAAGAAAAAAAAATGTAGATTGTTGACTGCTAGCTCTTAATGTGCTCAACATGGGCAAACCTTACTGGTTAGCATAGTTAGTTTATTTTCCTACTGAGGAAAACAGAAACCCCAGATTCTCAGGCAGTTGATGTGTGACAGTTCATCCCAGCTCTTACTTGTGTGAGCAGTGGAATTTGATGTGTGAAACCAGTACTGTAACCCCTATGAAGTAAATAATTAACATTTACATTCCTCCTGAAAGAAAAGCCCAAAAAAGCTATTTGCAAACATCTAGAACTCATCTTCACTTGATCAACATTCTATGCGTGGAAAAAAAAATGATGAATCCTCAGTTCTGACTCTTGCTCTTCTTTTTATTTCAATGACGTAGGAGATGGAAAGAATCATTGTAATTGCCATTGCAATGCTTGCACCACCAAAGCAAGGGCACCAGGGAAGAAAAAATACTGGACGTGCAGAAAGAGGAAAGGCAGATTCCCTGATCAGTCATATTCTACGTGGTAAAGGCCTATCAAGTCCTGATAAGAACACTTTCTGGTGAAGAGCAGAGAACTGCTTGGGTTGGAGGGATCCTAAAGCTCCACCACCCCACCTTCTGCAGTGAGCTGGGTGCCTCCCCCAGCTCAGGCTCCCAGAATCCACCCATGGTCTCAGACACCTCGAGGGATGGGGCACCCACAGCTCTTGGCAGCAGTGCTGAGGCCTCACCGCCTTCTGTGTAAAGAATTTCCCCCTCACATGTGACCTAAATCTGCCCTCCTTAGTTTAAAGCCATTTCTCTTCGTCCTCTTACTATCAGTCTGTTATCAGCTGGATGAAGTATTTCCACCACATATGGGAAAAAAAAAAAGAAAATAAAAAGAAAAAAAAGAAAAAAAAAGAAAAAAAATTCTTCTTCTTGGGAAGAAAGAATTTTATTGGAAAAACAGCTGACATTTACGAATGCACTGCTACATGAACCACTGAAGAGCTTGCTTGCTGAAAGGTCACAAGCACGCCATCCAACCACGATAAGAGCAAGGCAGAAAGCTGCAGAATATACTGAGTCCAATATATTTCGCTAGTGCAAACAAATAGACAAGAACGAAATCTCCTATTCAGGACACTTCAGGTGAACTAGAGTCTTCTGGTTTCCAGCACATCATAAGTCAGCATTTCAATCTTCTTTGAGAACTCTACCTCCAAGGCATTCTGGCAGGAGAGAAAACCGACAGGACTCAGTAAATGCGAAGCAGTTTTCATAAATTCTTCTTGCACAAGCACATCTACAATGATCAAACCTTAGGATACTATTGGCACTGATTAACCCAAGCATCAGACTGGTAGTTTTTTACCAATCCAAGCAGCAACGGTCTCAGTAGTCATCTATGGAGAAATCTCCAAACGAAGCACTAAATCTGCTCAATGGCCTTTATACCATGCCTTAATGGGACATCAGGTATCTTCAAGCTGAACTACAGAATGCACACGCCCAACAGAAGCCTGGCATGCTGGTAAGGTGAGCTTGCACTATGAAACAAGTATCTCACCAGTCTGAGCAAACCCATCTGAAAATGTACAGAGTATTTAAAAACGCAATTAGAAATTCGAATGGCGTATCATTGAATACTTTGTGCTGTGTCTGTGAGCAAGTACTAACACAAAGAAACAAAGACAGCTTTTATGCTCAAATATGGACCAGCTCACTCTGGAAAGCTTTGTACAGACCTTCTAAACATTGCCAGATTAAATGTTTCCCACCAATGCCTGCAGGGTACACACATATGTATGAAGTGAGTATTATGTTCTGTAGGGAAAAGTCCCCGTTGCAATCTACAAGGCAGCTGTTCAATAATACCTGGGCCTTACTACACTCTGAGAATTGAGGAGCAGTAGAAGTTTTGGAACTACACTCCAGCTGCAGTGGAGTGAATAAGCATTCTGACAGATGAAGCAGACAAAAATCCAGAGACATATACCTAACCCCCATCATGTCCCACTGCTTCACCACCGTTAGCTATCACGACTCCAACAGTTCCTCCTACTGACATGCACTGCTTCTGCCCTACCATAGCAAAATTACCCTCTAAAGATCATTAAGATCACAATCCAAGGTTGATAAATCCACAAGCAATTAATGCACATAGATTGTTTTAGCATGATGGCACCCATTTAAATATTTGTGAAAGATAAAATCTCTTACCAGTTCTCGTTTTGCTTCTTCAATCTTCACTCGTGCAAGGGAAAGATTCTAATGAGAAAAAAATGGCATGAAAATCAATATTTCAATTTGAATTACAGAGTTCCTGAATCATTGCAAGACTCTAATTATATGCCACAGGGGAATTCAAGGATAATGAAATCAGTTTTGTGTATGCTTTTCACATATGAAAGGTACTGACATTAAAAGCCTATTATCAGCTTCATTTGAACAATCAGATATTTTTCAGAAGTCTGGTATGGCCTAATATCTAAAAAATACCCACTTTTCCATATTAGCCAATCAATAAACTAGTTTTTAAAGACAGCCAAGAATGAATCTTCCAGAGCACAATGTGCTTTTAGCACAAACCATCCTTCACTCTGTCTGCACCAGAAGCAGGGCACTAGGGCTCTCCCTGTCTCCTCTGACAAGGAGTTGGGGGAAGGAGGAACCGGGAAACCTAATGCGATTTGAACGTCCTATTTTGCTTGAGATGAGGCAGCTGCTTCTTTGACTAAGATGAATTTAAAGGAGAAGCAGTCACAGCCTCTACCTTCATCCATTTCCTTACAAGAAGATGTGTTGAGGGGCAAGACCACTATGGAAGGGTTGAAGGGGTGAAGAGAGAAGGATCGTGCAGCAGATGAGTACCTTAGTTCACAACACAAGTGATGCAATTAATCACAATTTCTGTGCAGCTTTTGATAAGGTCCTTTGTTTCTCTGTACCCCTGTGCTCAATTTAGAAAAACTGGAACAAGCCTTTTTTTAACTCTCAGAGGTTAGCCACATCACATGCTCTGGGTTGTCAGATAAGGAGGTAATGGGCAGTATTAGGTAAGTCAAAATTGAGACTATTTTGCTTACTGTTCTATTTACTAAACCTAAAACCCATTCAACTCTTTGCTCTACTTTTTACCACATCTTGCAGGAATGTCAGTCCTTAATACTCATCTGTAAATGTACAGGCATTTTTCCAAAGATCAGAAATATTTGGGTTTAGCTGTCTGAAGCATTTCAGATAGCACAGAACAGATATCACACAAAACCAAGGCCTTTCCCCACTCCCCCAGACTAAAGCTCTGTTTGCCCATGATTTCTTTGAGCCACTATTACTCTCAACTGAAAGTCTTCTGTAACAATGGTTCTTCTTATTTGAAATAGGTAAATTCTTTTTTACAAAAGGTGCTTTGCAGAGCAGCCTGATTGTAACTCCTGGCATGGTGACCAGAAGCAGAAAAAGCCAGAAATTAAAGCAATGGACCCAGACAAGGTCTCTTAAAACAGCAATTCAGAAAGAAAACGTGCAGGCTTTCTTGGTTGCCCTTTGTTTTCCAAAAGGGCTGAATACCCAGGACTCTCAGAGAGAAACCAAAGATAATAACTGAGCTGAGCAGACAGTGCTCCTGCAAGATGCACTACATGCTTAGGGGACAAAGTCTGCATTTGTATTCAGGTATTTCTTCCTAAATTTATACCCTAATGTGTTAGTATACCTACAAAATTCTGTTAAACTCAATAATTGTATTTTCTAATTTTCAGCTTTTTCAATTTTTATAAATTGATACTGAGTTCAATTCAAATCTGCTGAGATCATACTCCTACATATTTTGTTAGAACAAGGTTTACCCGGTAAGCATACAATTAGTTTTGGCTTTGCTTAATCAATAAATAGCATTGTGTTGAAGTACAGTTTTTAGTTAACACTGTTAACAGATATTTAGAGAGTTTCCTAGCCATTGAAATATAGCAAGAGCTTCCTTCATATTGTGAACTCTGTTAAAATTAATTTGATTGCAATTATAAAAGAACCATGGAAAAAATAATTACAGGAGGTAGATCAAGATAGCACTCAAGGTCCATCTTCAAATGCACAATTTCTTCCTGCATTCCAGCCAGTTTCTGTGAATAGAGCAAAGTAGATCACATTCTATAGTCTTCCTTGTACTGATTTACACCACTTTTACATTAACAGCGTTTTGGAATGAACAGATGTTGATAACAGCTCTTGTGATCCTCCTCAAAACATACAGAAAACTAAAGATCAACCATTCACTTGGCAGTGAGTCAGTTAAACCCAGTACAAGTTTTACACAGAGGTATTTTCCTTTGCTTTCTGAAAGCACACAGCACTGTTTCTAACAGCAGAACCACCTGATCTCACCTCCCTGAAATAAGAGATTTCAAAGGAGGCTCCACCAGGCAGACAACTTTCAGAGTTAACATCTCTGCAGGTCACATAAAGAACAGAGCCAAGGAAGAAGATACATTCTCATGCTCATGGCTTATTTGTGAAAACAAAGTCTTGCACATGCAGCAGAAAAAAGAAATCCCCAACATTTGCACCGCTTTGGTCATTCTGTTAGTAAGAGGAGGCAGTTTCTCCTGGAGGCTGAAAGTTAATCACATTACAAAGCACTTAACCCTTTTCAAATATTCAATCTGAAGTAAAAATAATAAAAAAACATTCAGAAGAGGAAGTCATTCATGCTGGCTATTTGAACTGAACTCTTGGCAAAGCTCGTAGAAACGCCTGTGACTCAAATATCCCCTTTACTCAAGTTTTAGAAGATGACAGAGGTCAGATAAAGACTAGAAAGGTCCCTGTGCCACTTTGTGTGTAGAATTCCAACTCGAATCATTTTTGGTTAGTACTATTCTCAAATGTTGAGCAATGTCAACAATGCCACCCAGTGTTGCATCTTGAGAATGACAGTGTTAAAAAAGAAAGAAAAAAATCAGGGAATCTGCTTCCATTGTTCAGCTGAATAGGCAGAAAAAGCTAGAAAAAGAAACAGGGAGGACTGAAGTTCCCATTAGAGTAATAGCAAATAATGTTAAGGAGTGCTGAGTGCAGAACAGAAACGTGGCAGCTATGTAATGAAATATATTCCACAGAATGTCCACTCTGTTTAGAGAATGGATCAGTGTAGAAACCTCCATCCTGTACCTACCTCAGACAGGCCCACCAGTGACTCATGCAAAAGTGATTGGTCTAACCCACTGCCAGTAAGCTGCTCCTAGAAACAGAAAAGAGCTCATACATAACTGATCACAAAATCTGAGAGGAAAAAGATTTTGCCATTTTGAGTGAAACAGGCAGACGAGAACACAATTCAGTAAGAGTACAAGTATGTGCCATCTGAACCATAGCTCTAGATGTTACATGAAATCAGTTGCTACTGAAGTTTATAGCATGGTTAATAAATCTTTACAGAAAATTAGCGGGAGAAAAGCACATGGCAAGGTTAGGAAGAGGCTTCTCAGTAAAATGCTTTCTATCTCTGGTATTTGTCAAGATACTGGAGAGCATCCGGGTGAGGCAGTGCAATGGGTTTCCCAAGGAGGTGGTGGAGCCACTGTCCCTGGAGGTGGTCAAGAGAAGAGTAGATGTTGCACTGAGTGACATGGTCTAGAGAGGTCATAAGCATTGCTTGATGGTTGGATTAGATGATCATAGTAGTCTTCCCAACCTGAATGATTCTATGATAAATAAATTATTCATGTATCCATCATCATACAGGAAAGGCACAACTTCAGTCTTCAACATTTAATCATTTATTGATCTCAAAAAAATGTCCCTACTCAGAATTTTGACACAATTTATCTCAGTGAAGCATATACTCTACTGATAATTCTTCAGTATACCTTTACACTATGGCACATCACAATGAGCATAAAGTAGTCTGAGCTATTAATGTTTTCAGTTACAGAAGGAAAAGTATCCTTGCATTTACCATAGGAAGTTCTGGAGAAGGAACATAAAAATAGCAGAAACAATTGAAGCATGTTAACTTGTCCTATGAGACCAGAAGTCCGAAGTCCAGGAGTTTAAGAGGCTCCAGGGATGCCTTTAACTACAATTTTGGACCCAATCAACTATGACTGTTGCAACCTGTCACAGCATTACATTAGATAATTCTTTCTACTTACCTCAGCAGTCTTAATCCTGATTTTTAAATCCTCACATTTGTCTCTCAGGAACTGCAAGTTCTGAGATCGGCTGTCAGATTTGGCTCCTTCAATCTCAAGATGTGTCTTTACTTTTTCAAGATCCCTTAAATAGAAAAGAAAGAAACCCTTACATTCAAAGAAATACCTGTACACACACACACCATTTGGCCACCTATGCTCAAGCTGAACTTCTTAACACGACCAACACCAAAAGGAGAGAATGAAGAAAACATTTGCATTTTGCTGTGAGATTTCCTAGTGGAAATACCCATGGAACTATCCATCCACCTCCAGACTCAAAGGCCATGCTCACACTCAATGTTCTCTAGAGGCTCCTTCTAACCCCTAAACTTTTGAGATTTGCCTTCAACCTCAGTGGAAGATGGAACCTCAGTGGGTGGAAGATGCCAGCCCACATCTGAAAACTCCTTGCAAAACTATTTTCAGTTTACAACAGATATAACTGTATCCCAAAACTCTTTCTGACCCCTGAAAGTGTCCATAGAATATAGCTTTTGAGAGATACTCCCCAAAATTAAGTAGAAATGTGTCAAAAAACTAACAACTAAATTACTCTGTTAGTTATCACAAGAAATGCATGACATCACAAAGGTCCACAGTATTGCTCACGTTTCCCCTTTTTCATCCATTACTCACTTCTCTAACTGCTCTTCCAGCAACAGTACAGCAGTCATTTTTTTCTTAACGTTGAGCAATTCTTGTTCCATTTCTTTGTTTTTTGATTCTGCTGCATGCAGTTCCAAACTCCTATTACTGATGGCACAGAAGAAGCTGGCGAAAAGAGTGGGAAGGAACAACTCAGAATTAGTACTGTTTTTTCCTCTCCCCCTACCCTTACCACAAAACGCTTGATTTCCCTCATGTTATGATATATCTGCTAAATAGCAAGTGTTTAAAAAGAAAAAAATATAATACATCTCTGAAGGTATTTGCTTTCTTTAAGCAACAAAATTTTATCTGGGAAACAGTCCAGCAACCTAAGCACTGGGAAATGCTAAACAAGACCTGTCGTTCTAGTGGATGAAACAGCCAGGCCTGAAATAGTTACATGCTCCACTCACAGCTTGCCAGATAGCCTTTGAGAAAAACTCCATTTAGCCCTTGAAAATCTATGTCTCTAGTACACAACCAGAAGCATCTCAGTCACTTACTCTTCCCAATGGTTCATAACTGCTTGCTCCTCTACCTCAGAAAAGAACAGTAAGAGCAAAGTTCTTAAACATGAGTAAACAAAAAACATTGGATTTTAACGCAGATTTTGCCTTCTCCTCACTGACAATTCTCAGTGCACTCCTGCTGTTACAGTTTAAAGTCAGACAGAGAAGCCTGAAAGAACAGACTAACGGCTGCCATTTTTCTGTGTCAGGGCCAAAGAAATCTCCTCACATGAATTGAGGCCAGACAACAAATGAAAGAGATGTGGTGAAACTGAGTCACCAGCTACATTTTCATAGTCCTTGCTTGCCTAGACAGTTTGAAAGCTGCTCTAGCTTGTGCTACCTGGCATGACAGTCCTAGTAACAAAATTCTACGGCAACTGACCACAAAATTATAAGCCGAGAAGAGATTTAACTGAAGTTCCTGTTGGGCTTCAGATGCTTTCCTTAATGGGACGGGCATTAGAGCTGTTAGAGTTTTGTGCTCAGTTTCTGCGCCTTCTAAAGCTGCCCAAGTGGTGCAAAAGCTGGATAAGTAGGATTCCTGGTGTGAAAACTCACTTTGAAATGGCTGAATTTAAAAAAAAACAGAGGGAAACAGCACAGATCACCAACTCTGCTGCACAGTGGGAAGAATTACCTAGTAAGATAAGCATCCTCCGTTTCAAGTATCATTGCAATGTCTACCAGAGTTTTAAGGTGGGCAGTGCCTTCTTCGGACAGACAGGATGGTGAAAGATCGAGGCTTTCTGTGAGAAGGTTCTGCAAATGCTCAGCTAAAAAACAAACAACCAAAAAAGATTTATTTTTAATACTGCTGTTCTTTCAGGTTCTAGATGGGTCTATCCAAAGCTACAACCCAGTTTCAGCCTAAATGGATTGCCTTGCCTTACAGTAAAAGCTGTAGCACAACAAATGCTTAGCCTACTGCTATTTCTTTTTTAATATAGTTGAGCTTCGCATTTTAACAGTCTACAAGATCACTAGGAAAAACCTCTCTAAAGAAGCTAACAAGTGGAGCCTTTAGCTCACCATCTGCATCGTATTCTGCTGCCCTTTGCTTCATGTCTTCTATCAGAAATGAAACATCTCTCTCTTTTTCTTCACTGTATTCCACAAACATATGCAAGAGATCAATGGTCTGCGCGTTCACTTCAAACTGCGGCACATTTTCAAATGTTTTCTTCAGCCATGAAGTAATCTAACCAGGGGGAACAAAAGAAGAGGCCAGTGAAAAGACAGAAAGTAACAGCCGGACATAAGAAAAGCGATGTGCTGCAAGCTCTGCATTCCTGAGAAACGACCCCTGCGACATCACTCAAAGTACAAGTGTAAACAGACGGCATCCCAAATCTCTGCTGCAGGCACTCCCTGAAGTTTATAACACCGTTTCCCGTCTCCATCCCCCGACCCCACCGTTACCCGCAGCAACTTCTCCATAAAGGCTGCCGATCCCCGCCTCGAGCCTCCCGCCGCCATCCCGGCATTCCCTGCGCTCGGAGGGCGCGCCGCACTGCCCGCTGGGAGCTGCAGTGCCGCAAGGCCCGCTGGGAGCTGTAGTACCGGAGGGGGGGGCTGGACTGGGCGATTCGTCATGCGCAGCAAGCTCTTGTATAACAGCTGATTTTAAAGCTCTCCGTGTTTCCAGAGAATTTACTTTTCCCCTTATGGACCTAAAGCTTTTAAGGAAATAAGGCTTTTAAGTAGTACAGTGATTTGAGGTGATTTCTTTTTTGATGGAATTGTGTGTTTCCATTCACATCACGTCAAATCCTTTAACCAGAAGGGACGAAAATCATTTTTAAGCTAAAGGGCAAAATATGTGTGTTTATTGTTTACATCTAAAAAGTCAGGGTCCTTCTTGCAAAATACATCATCAAAGCAGCCGAGCTGCTGCAGTGTCACACATTTTCGTCTGGCTCAAGGTCAAAGCCCTGCTTTAAGTCCCAGGTGTCCTGCTTATCTAGGATAAGCAACCTTCCCAAAACTGAATGCTTCTCCTCAAAAATCCAAGATGGCTATAAATAAGAAACAACAAGACACGTCCTTAAAATGAGGCACAAGTCCAGAACAGTAACAAAGCAGAAGAAATTAAGTGTCCTTGCACCCAAGTGTGTATAAAATGAGTGGGACACCTCCCCACATGCCACTGAAGACCACCAAAGACCCCAAGCAAGCACAGAAGATTCAGTTACGTTACATAACCTTGTACTTACATAATGCTGTGAATATGTAGTAGGTAGGACTTACACATTAAGTAGGGTGAGGTGAAAACTTTTTGGACTATAAATATAAGCTAGTATGAAGAGTTGGCATGCTTGATTTGTGGGAATATTCCACCTTACATCTTGTGTGGAATAAAACAATGTCACCTCTTGAAACCCATCCTTTTTAATGTGCTTCAGGAGATTGATAATTAACAACAATATAATTAAGGAGTCTGGCGAGGAGCTGCACACTCTCAGCCCCTTCCCAGACTGCAGGAAGGATTAAAGCACTTTTTGGCCTCGTTTTCACAGAATCATGAGATTGTAGGTGTTGGAAGGAGCCTCTGGAGATCACCTAGTTCAACAGCCTGCTAAAGCAGGTTCCCTACAGTGGGTTACACAGGAAAGTGTCCAGGCAAGTTGTATCTCCAGACAAGGAGACTCCACCACCTCTCTGGGCAGCCTGTGCCAGTGCTCTGTCTCCTTCAAGGTAGTTTTTCCTCGTGTTCATAGGGAACTTCCTTCAGAATCACAGAAATATGCTGAGTTGGAATGAATCCATAAGAATCATTGAGTGCAGTTCCTGGCTCCACACAAGGCTGAACAAACCAAAGGACCTCAGCTGCTCTTCACATGCTTTGCCTTCCAGATCCCTCACCACCTTTATGGCACTCCTTTAGACACTCTTTAAGTGTTGGCTTTGTATTGTGGTGCTGAGAACTGCACACAGTACTTAATGTGAGGCTGCAACAGTGCAGTGCAGACTGGGACAATCACTTCCCTTTGCCTGTCAGTAGTGCTGTGCTCTATGTATCTCAGGACATGGTTGGCCTTCCTGGCTCCCTGGGCAGATAGTTGACTCACGTTTAACTTGTCATCAGCCAAGACCCTCAGATCTCTTTTAGCAGGACTGCTCTCCTGCACCTCATCTCTAGTCTATATGTAAAGCTCGGTGCATCCCCATATGCTGAATTCAGAACTCGCTGTTAAACTTCATGTGGTTGGCGATTGCTCAGCTCTCTAATTTGTCTGTGTTTCTCTGTAAGTCCTCTCCACCCTTGATAGAGCCAACATCTCCTGTCAGTTGAGTACTGTCAATGATTGTGCTCAAAATACCACCTAGTGCTACATCCAAGTCATTCATGAAAACATAAGGAGAACTGACTCTAAAATGGAGTCTGGGGAGCTCTGCTAGAGCCTGGCTGCCACTCTGATCACAGAATCACAGAAATGTAAAGGTTGGAAGAGACCTCTAGAGATCATTGAATCCAACCCCATTCTAAAACAGGTTCCCTACAGTAGGTCACAAAGGTGGGCATCCCGACAGATCTTGAATATCTCCAGAGCAGAAACCCTTTGTTTTCCATACTATAGGGTTACTATATCAAAGGGTTAATATAACTCTTTGATCCCCATGCCTCACCCAATTGCTCACATATCACATTATATTTCTGTATGAAAAGACAGTGTATCAACAGCTTTACACAGAGATCATGTCAACGGGGTCCTCTTGGTCAACAATATGGGTGACCTTATTACAAAAGGAAATGAAGTTTGTTAAACATGATCTTCCCCTTATGAACCCATTGTGGCTGTGATCAATGACCACATTATCCTTCAGGTGTTTTCCAGTAACTCCCAGCACAATTTTCTCCATAATTTTACCAGACACCAAAGTGAGACTGACAGGTCTGACATTGGCAGATTCTTTTTTCTTGCCCATCTTCACAATCAGAGCAAGTTCACTGGCTTCCAGCTAACTGTGACCTCTCCAGAATCTTGAGAACCATGAAGAGAATTGAGAGGGGGCTTGCTATGACATCGGACAGCTTACTGAGCACCCTGGGCCCCATTGATCCCATGGACTTACATGCAGTCAGATGGAGCAGCAAAATGCACACAAGCTCAGGGTTTGGCTGAGCATTGATCGTTACCACAGACACTGTTTATGTTTCAGTTTATGCCCAGTGCCCTGTGTCCTGTCCCTGAGCATCACCAAAAAGAGCCTGGCCCCATCCACTGACTCCCACTCATGAAGACATGGATAAGCACTGATAAGATCTCCTCTCAGCCTTCTCCATGCTGAAGTGTCCCAGCTATCTCATCTTTTCTCAAATGGGAGATCACAGAATCACAGGATGGCCAGGGTTGGAAGGAACCTCAAGGATCACGAATCTCCAACCCCCTGCCACACGCAGAGCCACCAACCTCTACATTTAATATCAGACCAGGCTGCCCAGGGCCCTATCCAACCTGGCCTTCAACACCTCCAGGGATGGACGGGGCATCCACAGCCTCTCTGGGCAGCAGAGATGTTCCACGCCCATCTTTCTGTTCTGGATTCCCTCCAGCAGTTCCTTGGAACTACGGAGCTCAGAACCGGGCACAGCATTTTAAACCTTGCCTCCGAAGGGCAGAACACGGAGGGGAGCCCTCGACCTGCCGCCCTCAACCCGGCTACCACAGCCCTCCTTGTCCCCAACAACCCCAGCTATGACTAGGCACCGGCTCAACCCCCCACCACGCGCAGTCTCCGCGCTCTCCCCCCGCCCACTCCCAGGAAGGAGGTTCTCCAAACGCCGCACTTCGTACGAAGCACAGCATCCATTGGCCGGGCCGCAAGGCGGAGCGCTGAAAGAGCGGTTCTGCTCCCCGCCGCCCAACGGGGCGGAGCGAGGCACCGCCATTTTGTAGAGAGAGCGAGCGCGCCGTGGGCCGGCAGCTGCATCCCGCCGCCTCTCTCTGCTCTCCTCCGCTGCCAGCGCCATGCTGTCCGCCCGCGTGGCCGCCGTCCTCGCCCGTTCCCTGCCTCGGCAGGCCGGCTTGGTGAGCGCGCCTCCTTCGCTTCTCGGGCGGGAAGAGGGCGGCGAGCTGCCGCCATCTTGGGACCGCGTTGACATTGAGGGACCGCGGCCTTCTGCGGCCGGGGCTCCCGCTGAGGGTGTGCTGGGGGTTTCTGGAGGGATGGAAGGGGGATGATTCGGTGCTGTGCCCGCTGGTGTCCTCAGCTGGAAAGCGGGCGGGGAACGAGCCCTGTGCCCTGTGAAGGTGAGCCCGTGTGCTCGTGCTCCTGACCTTGTCGGAGTATCCTCTCACATGAGTGGGAGCTGGGTTTGATGCTGTAAATGCGGCTTTTTGGCTTCGCAGCAGGACGGCTCAAAATGGAGACAGGGTAGATATCTAAGCCTCATTGAAAAATTAATATAGCCTCCCTTCTGTGTGATCAAGGAAACCTTACTGAAACAATTGTTTATTTTAGGTTTCCAGAAACGCCCTTGGTGCAGCGTTTGTTGCTACCAGAAACATCCATGCCTCCAAAATGGGTTTTCAGAAAACAGGTAAGTCTGAAGAAGGGTCTGTACTATAAGAATAATGCTTAAAAGCATGATCAGTCAGCTAGTTCGGAGTGTGAGGTGTGTGTGTGTCAGCTGATAAAATCCGCCAGGATGTCAGTGTACTGTGTAGGAAAGCAAAATACCACTTACAGGGGTCACATCCAGGAGATGCCACTTTAATGATTGTTCAAGTTATGCCCAGACCAAAAGAATGATCGCATATCAACTTAAATGCCCTAGGGAGATCCGCCTCAGTCTTTAAGCTCTGCAAAACTATATGGAAAGAAAAAAAAAAAAAAAAAGGAAAAAACCCCAAACCACCTCAAATTGCAGTTTCTTATCTGCTTGGTAGAGGAATGTTAGGGAACGAATGGCTTTCTCAGGCTTGCTTGAATTTGACCTTGTGTCCTTGGGTATAACTCTTGTGGCTGCCAGCATCTCAGTGAGGCTGCAGCGCTGCGTAGCAGTATTTGGTTCTGGCCCACCTCCAATTTTTGACACTGCTTAGACTAAGGATACTATGAAGAAATAATTTTCACTGTGATCCTTGGGGCATCTCAGCTGAGGAAACAAAATGTTGTTCCAGGCACGCTACCAAATTAGAGAAGATAGAGAATACTCATTAATAATACATTAAATAGCTTGTATTGAACAACTTGCTGCTTACATGTATTAAGTGCCTTTAAAATACATTTGGTTATGGGGTTACCAGTGAGTTGGCAGTGTTCTGCTGTATCCAGTTCTCTGCCTGTAAAACTAACATGTCTTCTTTCTTAGCTAACTATGACCTATTCAGACTGATGTCTCTCCAGAGAGAGGAATTGACTGTAGGGCATTCTGAAGGAAATTGATGACTAAACTAAATGTCTTTCACTGTTTCGATTGAAACTGATGCAGTAATGAATTGAAGCTGCTTTTATTAGTTGTGTGTACAGAAGCTGTCATTTGCCTCATGCATCATATGTAAGGAAAAGCGTTGCTTTCCGTGTTTTATGACAGATTTAAGAGAAGCTATGTTAACTTGTGAATTTGAGACAAGCTTACTGTGTTCACACTGCGCATTAATTCACTGAATCTGGTTTGAAATATTTCCTAGGCACCGCTGAGGTATCTTCTATTCTTGAGGAACGTATTTTGGGAGCTGACACCTCTGTTGAACTTGAGGAGACTGGCCGTGTGCTCTCGATTGGTGATGGTATTGCCCGTGTGTATGGCCTGAGAAATGTCCAAGCAGAGGAAATGGTTGAGTTCTCGTCTGGGCTGAAGGTTAGCTTTCACTAAAGCAATTTATTTACTGTAGAAGGAGAAAGATGGCTTTTGTAAGAAGAATCTGATACTGTTTTTGGGATGACTCGTGGAGTTTTTAAGGACTTAATTGTAACTTGAATATTTGATATTTCAAAATAATGCTACAAAAAGCAAATTTTGATTTGTGTTGGTTTGCTTTTTTGGTGTTGTTAACTGCTTTTTGGCCAGCACTTCAGCTTTATTTGCTTTCCTGTAGGAAGGATTGATCCACTGTCAAGTTAGCTCTTTTGTTTTTGTTGGTTTCAGACAGGCTTTTCTGATTACTGTTGAGAAACAGACTCTGTGATCCAGTACACTCTGCCATATGCTGACTTCTTGTAGTCTTAAGGGTAGACTAAAGCTAGAAAGTTGACTGTTCCCTGGGAGTTCTGCAGTATTTCTTCCAGTGTTGTTTTTTTTTTTTGGTTTTTTTTTTTTGTTTTGTTTTGTTTTGTTTTTAATGCTATAAATTGCCTTATGTAGATAATCCAGTTCTTTTCTCTTGCTGAATTCCTAGGCAAGGTAAATTTATTTGAACCCTGATAATCCTTTCAGTTTTTCTTAGCAGGAGTGATGAGTGCTGGAATTGCAATTAAAAAATATCATAAATTCAAGGTTTATGCAGATATTGTTGCCTGTATGGAAGGATATGCAAGCAGAACATTGGTGATTGCTCTGAATTAGATTGAGATCACCAGTGATCCATGTTAACTGCGTCAGCACTAAACTGTCAGGAGCTCAGCACAGATGCAGATATCATTCTTCTCATGATACCATGATTGTTATCCTAGGGGATGTCCTTGAACTTGGAGCCTGACAACGTTGGTGTTGTCGTGTTTGGTAATGACAGACTGATCAAGGAAGGGGATGTTGTGAAGAGGACTGGTGCCATTGTGGATGTTCCAGTTGGGGAAGAGCTGCTGGGCCGTGTTGTAGATGCCTTGGGCAATCCAATTGATGGGAAGGTAAGTATAACTAAGTCTGATAACTCTAAATCTTAAGCTTGCTTCTGTGTGGTATAGACTGCAGCATGTTTTTCCCCCCCCCCCCCCTCCTCTTTTAAGGGTCCTATTACATCTAAGACACGTAGAAGAGTTGGCTTGAAAGCCCCTGGCATCATTCCCAGAATCTCTGTGCGGGAGCCTATGCAGACTGGTATTAAGGCTGTGGACAGCTTGGTGCCCATTGGTCGTGGCCAGCGTGAGCTGATCATCGGTGACAGGCAGACCGGGTGAGTTAAGGGCTCAAACTAAAAGTGTTTCCATAAACAGAGACTTGTGTTCACCTTTATATAGCATTCTGTACATAGCTGAGTGGGAGACTGGGAGAAAGATGGGCAGCTTAGTTTAACCTACCTCTGCATTATTTAGGAAAACTTCAATTGCCATTGACACTATAATCAACCAAAAACGATTTAATGATGGAACAGATGAGAAAAAGAAGCTGTACTGTATCTATGTTGCCATTGGCCAGAAGAGATCTACTGTTGCTCAGCTGGTGAAGAGGCTCACTGATGCAGGTAACAGGCTTTTTTCTGGTACTTGAGCTTGGCTAAAAGTAACATCTTATATAATAACATAGGAATTTGACAGTTAGGCAGGCATGATTTACAAGCTGTGTCCCACGAGTATTGATGAACGTCAGTATGAATGGCAGTTTAGTGAGGAGTCTTTACTGCCCAGTCATGCAGATTGCTTGATAACTTCCCTTCAGAAACAGTAACATGTCTGACAAAAGTGGCTGCAAATGTACCTCAGAAGAAATTAAGTAGATTACCTCTGGGCTGCTGGTCAAGCAGAATCATGGTTGGTAGGGGGAAAAACATATTTCAGTAACAACTTGGTCTATGAAAGATTGTAATACTTCATTTCAAAAGCTAAAAGCTCAGACACCTTGGGCTCAGAATGACTTCTAGAGCTTAAGTGTGTCTTTAACTGAAGTTTAAACCACACTTCAAAGGAGAAAGATGTCTGCAAGTGCTAGACAATAGCTGCCATACATTCGCTCTTGAAACTGCTTGAGTTAGTCAGGCTGATACGTTGTTACGGTGTCTGTCCATGCAACAGTGTGGTGGTGTTGTCTGGTGTTGCTTCAGCAATGTAGTATTTTGCGTGTTGAATTTATTGGTTATTGGCATGATGATGTAACGGACTTAACATTTTTTCCAGATGCCATGAAATACACAATTGTGGTGTCTGCAACAGCATCTGATGCTGCACCCCTTCAGTATCTGGCTCCTTACTCAGGCTGCTCCATGGGGGAATACTTCAGAGACAATGGGAAACATGCATTGATCATCTATGATGACTTGTCCAAACAGGTTGGGAATCATAGTTTACAGACCTCAGTGTCCAGCACTGGTGCTTAGAGCAGTGTGAACTCCCCAGGCTTGGGAATTCAAAATTCTAGGTGAGCTGCTGAAATCTGAGAGATTCCTTTGTGTTCCTGTGCAGGCTGTTGCCTACCGTCAGATGTCACTGCTGCTGCGTCGTCCGCCTGGCCGTGAAGCCTACCCAGGTGATGTGTTCTACCTGCATTCTCGCCTGCTGGAGAGAGCAGCCAAAATGAATGATTCCTTTGGAGGTGGCTCTCTGACAGCTTTGCCTGTCATTGAAACTCAGGCTGGTGATGTGTCTGCTTACATTCCAACCAATGTCATTTCCATCACTGATGGGCAGGTAGGACTTGCTCTTTGTATACCAGTACTTCTGAGTAGTTCACTCTAAGGGATGCTTGTAGGCTTCTGAACAAGCTAGTAAGACAGTTTTCTCTTGCAGATCTTCTTGGAAACTGAGCTGTTCTACAAAGGTATCCGTCCAGCCATCAACGTTGGTCTGTCTGTGTCCCGTGTAGGTTCTGCTGCTCAGACCAGGGCAATGAAGCAGGTAAACATGAAACTTCTGCTTCTTATCTTTCATAAAGAGTTACAAATACAAAGGGAATTAAGCTTAGAGTTCCTGACATTATGAAATAAGAACAAAATTATGGGATCTCCTTTATATTTCTATTGCTTGCAGACAGGAAGCAGGAGGTGGAGAGTGAGGGGAAGATATCTGCACGGAGATGTTTGGCTCATAAGATTCACTGTGTTGAAATGGGTGCTGAGCTAGCTAGATGCAGAAAATACTCCTAATCCCATTTTTTTTTAATCCTGGTACAAGTTAGAAAGGCCACATCTGGAATACTGAGTTCAGTTCTGGTCTTCCCAGATTTAAAAAAAAAAAATGTCAGGGATCTCCTAGAATGAGTCCAGGAGAGGGTGACAAAAATGATTAAGGGGCCTGAAGCATCTTTTGTGTGAGGAAAGGCTGAAGGATGTGTTCAGCTGTTCAACCTAGAGAAGAGAAAGCTGAGGGGTCTTAGCAATGTTTACAAATATCTAACCTGTGAGAGTCAAGTCAGTGGGTGTGGACTCTTTGATAGTGAGCAGCAACAGAACAAGGGGCAGTGAACAGAAACTGGAACTTGGGAAGTATCATACTAGCGCAAGGAAGAACTTCTGCACTGTCAGAGTGACAGAGCACTGTCACAGGCTGCCCAGAGTGCTGGTGCAGTCTGCTTTTCTGGAGGTGTTCAGAACCCATCTGGTAGCCTTCCTGTGTGACCTGCTGCAAGGAACCTCCTTTAGGAGAGGGGTTGGACTCAGTGATCTCTGGAGATTCCTTCCAACTCCTACAGCTCTGTGAGTGAAAGATACAAAATCAGTTACAAATCTTTCAGGGAGGCATAAAATGTTAAAAGGCCAAACAGTACGGGATTTTTAGAGCAAGCTGAAAGCTGTCTTCTGAAGATCTGACTACTCGATACAGTGGGTGGAACTCAATGTGACCTGTGTCTTGTAGGTGGCTGGTACCATGAAGCTGGAGCTGGCTCAGTACCGTGAAGTGGCTGCCTTTGCTCAGTTTGGGTCTGATTTGGATGCTGCCACACAACAGCTGCTGAATCGTGGTGTGCGTCTGACAGAGCTCCTGAAACAAGGACAGTACGGTCAGTGTCCAGGATGTGACGTGTCTGCATTTCCCAGTCACAGTTGGTCTCTGTGCCAGCATTAAGATGTTCTTTGGACGTCGTAAATGAAAGCTTGAGCTGTGTTGCATGCATTCGGAGAATGCTTCTGTGTAACACTGATGTATTGTGGTAGAAAAATTGCTGATGGTGTGAATGTTTTCTTTCATGTAGTTCCCATGGCTATTGAGGAACAGGTTGCGGTCATCTATGCTGGTGTAAGAGGTCACTTGGACAAGCTGGAGCCCAGCAAAATCACTAAATTTGAGAGTGCTTTCCTGGCTCATGTACTGAGCCAGCACCAGGCCCTCCTCTCCACCATCAGGTATGATTTTTTTGTTTTATTTCATCACATCTCACTGATGTGAGAGCAGGAACACAGATAGCAATCACTGAATTGTTAAGTCAATGTATCCTAGAGCATGAGGCCATCTGTGCTGCCTCTGACTGGAGGTTAAATCAGCTTATGTCCTTGTGCTGTTATCCAGAGCTGAGCATTTTACAGTTAAGTTTAGAAACCCTGCTGGTGCTTAAAGCAAACCTACTTCTGTGCCTGTCCTGTAAGCTGATACTGAAATGGCTTTGTGCAGTCAGTTCTCATGTTTTTGATAGCCTTAGTGCTGTAGATGAAGTGCTGCCTAGTGCCTTGTTACTGAGCTGACTATGGGGATTTCAGTATTAACATAGACCCAGCTCACAGAGCAGGACAAATTTGCTTTATCCTAAGTTGGATAAAGTGCATTCTTTCAGGGGCATAGCTATGTAGAAGATAGCTGTACTACCTAGCTCAGTGAGGCTCTGCTTTGAGAGTGTTTGTTGACAAAATTTAATCCTTAAAGAGAGCAAGCTCTTTTAGAGAAGGGGTGGTAGTAGTTTTTTTTCTCCTAAGCAATTGACTGCATTTATTCCCATGTCAGAAGTTTAATTAAACTCTTTTTTGACAGGACTGAAGGGAAGATCTCTGACCAGACGGAAGCTAAGCTGAAGGAAATAGTCACAAATTTCCTGTCTACTTTTGAGGCATAAACTCATCATCTGTTCAAACAGACCAGGCTGTTTTTGTTGTTATGTGCTTTGGCTCCATCAAAGACCTAAACATACGTGCGACTTGAATGTACAGATCTCACTGAGAATAAAAGTTTCCATGTAAAAAGGCTTGGATATGCTTTTCTCAATTACTGCTTTTCTGGCTGGCTACTTTAACAGTGCACTAGAGGAAAATTAAATTTCTCTGGATGCACTGTTGCTCGAGGAAACCTGGAAAAATTGGGAGACATCTAATTGTTGAAGGGATGAAGCTAGGATGAAACCCTATATAAAAACTACTTGTAGGATTATGTGGCTGACTGCAGTTTCTGTTATGACTACTGTGGTTGGCTTGTGCAGCTTTTCTCCTTTTCTCCAGGTAACTTTCAGAAAGTGTACAGCTGTGAAGCTGTTCACACTTCCTTGGCGTGTGTGGTGGCTGCCTGCACCTCGTAGTGTTGTCCACTAACAGCCTAACGCTGTGCTACAGTACAGCATGTTTTAGAACTGCAAAGTCATGCTCCTGGTGGCTGGCCTTCAGAGGTGTTCTTTCAACATTATTTTCCTTGTATCTCAGGACGCAGCTGTACATCTAGAGATTTGAATGTGGTCTTCTGGTTCACTCCAGTTCTGTCAAAATAAGCTTTTCAGTTGTGACATGGGAGAGGTTATATTGCCGAACATCCATTCCTGACTTCCTGGAGACGTGAGGTGTGAGATCCCAGCGGGTGGCTGGAGTGGGGAGAAACTCCCTTCCAACTCTGGCAGTGAATGGAAGGATCTATTGGGAAGCGCCAAGCAGCTCAATGGGGTTTTGTGGCCGCAGGGTGGTGCTGCGAGGTAAAGAAATTGCGCGGGTTGTGCTGGAGACTCCTGACGAGCACTGCGGGCTTTGGGCCCTCTTCTGGTGGAAGTATTCATTCCCCTATTTCCAGCGTCGCATCGCTGTCAGCACTGCGGTAAGGCCGATCCCACGTGCAGGCGGTGCCCAGCCGTGCCATAGCTGTGATGTGTGGCTGCTGCCGCGCTGATGATGACAGCTGCCTGCTGCCCTGAGTGCTTTGACCATTGCTGCTCTGTCCTGCAGTCTTTCTGTCTCAACTCACTTGGGTGTACCTGCCTGTCTCAAAATGTGCTCTTCCAGTGCTATCAAATCAGTTGGAAAGTGTGTACGTGAAAGGAGGAAATTTGTTCTGGGACGCAGATTTTAGTGTGCTTTCAAGAAACCAGACTGCACCACAGCTGATATGTTATCAGATTGCTAAAACCTTCAGAGCCTTGACCTGAAGCGTGGACCTTACACATCTGAAACAGACGTGACATTGCTGCTGGGGCAGAAACTGGAGACATGGGCACTGAAAGAGAAAGCTTTGCTATAAATCTCAGCTTCGTTGCATGCTCACAACAGGGCCCTTGGGTCACAAGTCAGCAGATTATGTAAGTGGAAAATGCTTTTTTTTTTTTTTTTTGTTTTTTTTTTTTTTTCTTTTTCCTTTTTTCTTTTAACCTCACAGGGCTATCTCAGTTGTCCCTTTGTCAGAGCAGAGGCAGCACGTTACCGCTGTGGGTTCTGAATCAGGCTTTCCTGTGCCTGCAGACGCAGCGGGCTGGGAGGGCGTGGGGTGGGGCAGTGCTGGGAGCAGCGGCGGTGCTGGCAGCAGGAGCAGCATGAGGGAGGCTTGGTTCCGGGACCACTTCTGGGTGAGTTGGGGTCTGGGGGAACATTAAAGCGACCCAGGGCATGCAGCAGGACACCTGGTGCCCTGAGGGCTCATCCTGTCCTCACACTGGCTCAAGCCCCTGGAGGAAGCTGAGCTGTTGATGGCGGCAGACCTGAAGCCCGCTGAGTGGTTGAGGGGTTGTGGGCATCCTTTGGCTGGTGCTGCTTATCCACTTGCACCTGAAAGCCACTCAGTGCCGTGGCTTTGCAACCTGCCCTGTGCAGCTGAATTAACAACGTGTGGGCTGATTCTGCAGGGCTGGAGGAAGTTGGTGCTGGACCAAAGGTTTGATGTTAATAACTGACTGCTTGTGAACTATTTGAGAACACTGCTGTCAAAAAGTGTCCTTTGGTGAGCTGCTTCTATTGGGAGCTGATTTGGCTCGCTGCTGATGAGCTGCAGAAGAAAAGTCGTAGCTTGGGGGAAGCTGTGATTTATTCTTTTGAGTCTGAAGTATGCTTTTGGGCACGAGAAGTGCCAAAAAAGTGTTTATCTGCTGCAGAGTATTGTGGCTGTTTGGTTCCCCTTGGTGCCTCAGCTTTCAACGGGGTACAAGAAATTAAGAAACTGGTGCCAAAGAGTCTGAGCTCTTGGGACTGTGCCTATCAGAACGGCAGATGAGGGCGATGTCCAGGGAGCAGCCCCTATCTGCTGAGATTAGGGTAGGTGAGGGTGCTGAGGAAGTGTGCGTGGTGATTTTAGCCAACACCATGAGCGAAGTAGCTAATGCAGAGCCATCAATATGCATATCAAACTGCCTGGGGAATTAAAGCCAGCTTTGCGTATGGCAGCTGTTTCTTAGCCAGTCATTGCCAAGAAATTTCCAGAGTGCCCCTTTTGTTTTGCACATGTGCAACAAGGGAGGGCAGACAGGGTGGTTGTGGTGGAAATGCTGCCCCAGTGCCTGTCTGATGCCAATGGATGCTCTGTGTCAGGGGAAATCATCGCCACGCCAAGTTGAAATGCTTTGTGCTCGAAAAAATGAGGTATCAGCCAAACAGCCTACAAGCACCACAGCAGTATCTACATTGCCTGCAAGGAAGAAGGAAGGGGTGAGAAATGGGCAGAAAAGCCCAAATTTGGCCAGGTGCAAGGCTGCTGATAAAGGTTCTGTTTGCTGTAATGCAAAGAGAGAATGCAAACTTCCTCCTGTGATTTTTCTCTGATGCTTGAGGCAAAAAGGGAAGAGGAAGGAGAATGCTGCTTCGCCAAAGTGAAGGATTACACAGGGCTCAGGACAGCTGGGTGGGAAAGGGTGGGTTTTGGGGAGGGCTGTGGCTACCCCAGGACGCAGTGCAGGATAGAGGTGCTGCAGAAGGAGAGGATTCAGTACTCCAGCTGATGGAACACCATGTCGTGTGTATGAACAAATGTTACGCATGGTCAGCTACATGATTTAGGATGTCATTTTGTTTCTGGGGTCACAAAAAAAAAAAAAAAAAAAAAAAAAAAAAAGGTAGCCCCATTTGCCCTTGAACCTTTTCTTTCGTTCCCCTGTTTTTCTGCTCACTGTTAGGTCTAAGCATAAGGTGCTAAATTCCCTTCAAGGGCTTGGCACCCCAGGAGCTGCTGAAGCTGCATGCTGCCCCAAATGCCCCTGCTTGCACCGTGCCTTGTCCTGCCCATGCTTGCTGCAGCCTCCTACAAAAGTAAGAACATGCCAGAAATGCTCTTTGTTTCCTCTTGCTCTGTCTGCAGTGATCTCTGAGAGTTGAGCAAGCACACCATTGTTTTCATCTGTTTTTTCTTTCCTTTTTTTTTTTTTTTTTCTTTTTTTGTTGTGGCCTACTGTTCTTCTTTCACTGTACAAACTCTCTTCTTTCATTCTGATGCTTTCCATTACAAGAACCCAGTTCTCCCCAATCCTCTTATAGCAGCTTCTTTTGGGCAGCTCAGCAGCAAGCTTTGGGTATCACGAGAGCACTTGTTTCTCATGAAGCGACATGGGGGAAAAAGGGAAATTTGGCCAAACTTTGCCTTTAGGTATGTATCCGTGTGGGCTGCTAGGCCATGGGGGAAAAATGCGCTTTGGAGTGATGTAGACTGCTTTCCTTTCCTCTAGGTCAGCAAGTGTGGCCGACTCAGTTGTGTGCTCAGTGCTGTTCCCACGCAGGTGTTACTGCATGTTGCAATGCGACGTTGCTGCCCGTGGGACCAAGCTCATTTCTTTTGCATGTTGCACGAAAGAGCCTCTCTCCGGGTTAAGGCTCAATTACTTCTGCACCCTGCAGAAATCCTCCCAAAGGTTCTTATTGGTCTCAGCAACCTCTGCAGGACCAGGAGCAACTTTGAGATCACTCATAGCAAGCGGGGCACGGCCGCGTATTGCTCGGTGTTTCTAAAAACAAAAGCAGACATCTAGCTTCTGCAGTGCTTCTCAGAGCAGATGTGGTTGAGTATTTCAAGCAGTGGTCCACGAGCAGCTCTTTTTCTCACTCCTTTGTTCGCATAAGGTTTGCGTCTGGAGTCTGGGGATTGATGTGAAGAAGCTGAAAATACGTGAGCAATATTAATATTTAGTTATAATTAATATATAACTTCACAGTGGTCTGAAACACTACACTTTTTAGAAGAGAAGTGTCACTTTTCCACCCTTGCTGCATTGTGAACCTCACATTTCTCACTGTGTGAAGCCTTGTGTTATTTCTCCTCACTGGCATTGCTCTTGGCCATGTGAACTCCTCCTTGAGAGCCTGGGGGGTATAATACAAACCTAAAAAGGCAGGAATGGGAATTTCCACTCCTCAGAAGCCCTGTGGATCTGGGAAGCATCAGCTGCTGCTTTGTCACCTTGAAATCATCTGTTCACAGTTTCCATGGGCTGTCCTGTAAATAGCACATCTGCTGTTAATGCTGTGGGAGCTTGTACTTTGCAGACCCTGCACTGGATGTGGACTCTGGTTTGGTGTACCTAGACAGAAACCTACCCATTACACCCAAGGGGTGCATTTACTCCAGACAGAGAATCACAGAATGGCTGGTTTGGAAGAGATCTTAAAGCCCACCCAGCTCCAACCCCTGCCATGGGCTGGCTGCCCAACCAGCTCAGGCTGCCCAGGACCCATCCATAGTTTTGGGCACCTCCAGGGATGGGGCACTCACAGCTCTGGGTAGTGGTGCCAGTGCCTCACAATCCTCTGAGCAATTAATTTCCTTTCTATATCTAATCTATATCTGCCCTCTTTTAGTATAAAACTGTTCCCCTTTGTCCTATCGTTGTCTGTCCGTGTAAAAAAGAAATCACTCTCTCTCCTACTTAAAAGCTCACTTTCAAGTACTGGATGGCTGCAATGAGGTCTTCCCAGAGTCTTCTCTTCTCCAAGCTGAATGAGCCCAGCTTCCTCAACCTTTCTTCAAAAGAAAAGTGCTCCAGCCCTCTGATCACCTTACTGTCCCTTTTAAGGACCCATTCCAACGGCACCACAATTTACTTGCTCTGGGTGCCCCAGGCATGGATGCAGTACTCCAGATGGGGCTGTACTAGGGCAGAGCAAAGGGGGCAACCCCCTTCCTGCCCTCTGTCGCCCCTCTGTTGATGCAGCCCAGGACATTATTGGCCTTCCAGGCTATAAACTCATGTCCTGCTTTTTGTCCACCAGGACCCCCAAGTCCTTCTCTGCAGGGCTGCTCTCAGTGAGTTCTTCTCCAAGCCTGCAGGTACATCTGGGATTGCCCCACTCCAACAGCCTGCATTTGGCCATGAATCTCATGAGATTCATGTGGGTCCACTTGTCCAGCCTGTCCTGGAGACATCTCTTCCTTCTGCTGTTTTTGACTGCACCACTCAGCTTGGTATCATTGCTAAATGTCGAGAATGAACTCCATCCCATCATCTGTGTCCCTGATAAAGATGATGAAGAGCAGCAGACCCAGACAGACCCCTCGGGGACACCACTGTTCACCACCCACACCTGGACATAGATCTACTGACCACAACTTTTTGGTGTTGTCATCCAACCATCCAACCAATTCTCCACTGAATAGTCCAGCCTTCAAACCCACATCTCTCCTACTTAGAAATGAGAATGTAGGAAACTAAGAATGTGGCAAAACCCTGGTAAGTGCAAGAAGCTCAAGCCATTCAGGTTAACTTATTTCTGACAGCAGGTGCTCAATGATTTGCCTGTTCACCAGCATTTTCAGCATTGCAAGCCTGGTGTCATGCTGCTGGGAAGATGCTGTTTAAGGTACAACACAGCAGCTGCAGCAATTTGTGCCCGATTTTTATTCTCTTAGATGACAACAACACAACACCCATTTATTTTTTTCCCCTTCTTATGGGGAGCCTCTTCTCTCATACAGCCTTGTGCCTTATTACTGCGAAAAACTGGAAGGATTCCGTGGGCTGTGGGGGTGAGGACTTTCAACGTTCTCTCAACGTTGTTTGGTGAATGCTTGGTGCTACCCTGGTTTTCCAGAGCTCTTTTTGTTTTAGTTTATCATGGCTTTAAACCTTGTCCTCGTTGCATTCCCTATCCTCTTTCACTGCTCTCCCAAGGGCACCATGGTGGTTCTCTGTGTTCTTTCCATGCTGATGTCTACCCAAAGGCTGCTGCATATGACCCTGCCGAGCCCAGCTCCATCACAGCCCCTTCTGTGTCTATTTTATTTCCTTTGAAATGGGGTAGGAGGCCAAGTTAGGATGTTCCTGAGTTTTGCAACTGTCTTGAAAAGCCATTTCAGTGCAAGCACGCTTCCTTCTTTTGCAGATCCGATTAGCAAAGAGGTGACCTAAATTGAGAACTGGTTGTGTGTTTTCAGAAATAAGCTCATTACGGGGGGAGGTTTGTGCTCAGTAGAGAAACTGAAAGTGTTTGGAGATCTCAGAATGTCCTCTGTTCCCCCTCTCTCTTGTATGGACTAAGACTGGCCTGGAATTCATGGGGATTTCCTGCTGCCCCACTCTACCCCAGCTCTGCTTTCTCTCTTGCTTTTTTGCCACTGATTTTAAGTTCCTGACTGCTAAGGAAGTCCACAGTGATGAAATCCTACATTTACCACAAAGATCAGCCCCGTTCCTCCTCAGTTCTTGCTCTGGGTACAAATTCCTGAAAAATCCATCTCTCTGCTGTCAGCATTTTCACAACCAGCTATCAGCTTGCTGTCATATAGGCTTGGAACGCTTCCTGCATCCCTCCATCCTGCCGTTATTCCTCTTTAAGCTTCACAGTAACTATTTGTGGCTTTTGCTTCCTTTCTCACAGCTTTGTATCTACTCTTGCCATTGCTTCCTTTCTGCAGCCTGCTTCCCTGTTCCTTCACGTGATCTTTCACACAGCTTTTACAGAAGGCAGCACCTTTTGCTCAGCCACAAATACATGTATATACCTGTTTTACTAACCATCAGAATAAAATACGTGTGATTTGTGAAAGCAGTGATTCCTCAGAAGCTCATGGGAAGCGTGTATTGGCAGCAGGGCTGGGACTTCTGAGTTTGGTGGTGATGGGTGGCAGACTGAGGACCTCTCATAGCCCTATGTGACATGTTAAAAGCCATAGGGCAGTGTGTGGGAAGGACTTGGTGCTTAGGGAAGTGGTCTCTCAGTGGTGTTTTGAACTGATGTGAGGGAGTGTCAGTTGGATTTCACAAGGCCACAGAGAAAGCTATTGCAGCAGTGCTGCTTGGATGCAACCACACACTGTGAGTAGTGGGGGAAGCCTGTAGCTCACTGATGATGTGTATTTTATTTTGTGAAATTAGAGCTAATAGTTAGGCTCCTAAGAGATGTCCCCTGGGTCCATGTGGCCATGAAACCTGTTTTTAATTGTGTCTGCAGGCTAAACCTGTATGATTTGTGTATGTCCCTTTTCTCCTGAAAACCATCTAGATTCTGGCATTTTTATAAGAATCCGAATCTGCTGGGGCATATCTCAAGTCCTTTACTGCACAGGGAGGTCAGACATCACAAGGTGGAAGAAGGGAAAGTGCTGCAGCAGTTTTTGGGGGCCACAGTGCATTGCAGGGCCAACGATGCTGAGGAAGTATCAATAGAATGTAGTAGGACTGAGCTGTGCTTTGTTCCAAATTTAAGGCCAGGTGGGATAGGGCCTTGGGCAGCTTGATCTAGTGGGTGGCAGCGTTCCCCATGGCAGGGGGGTTGGAACTGGCTGGGCTTTAAGGTCCCTTCCAACCCAAACCATTCTATGCTTCTGTCAAACTGTGATCACCATTCTCATCACAGAATCATAGAATGGCTTAGGTTGGCTGGGACCTTAAGGGTCACGCAGTTCCAACTCTGCCACAGGCAGGGCTGCCAGATGCTGAATCAGTCACTGTATCAGATTGCACAGGACCCTTTTCAACCTGGCTTTGAACACCTCCAGGGATGGGGCTCCACAAACTCACTGGGCAGCTGTTCCAGCACCTCACTACTCCCTCAGTAAAGATCTTCCCCTTGACATCCAACCTAAATCTCCCCTTCTTTAGTTTAAAACCATTCTTCCTCGTCCTATCACTATCTACCTGTGTAAATTTGATTTCCCTCATGCTTACAAGCTCCCTCATCCTGTACCCTCACCCAGTCCAGAAAGAACAAGACAATATTTCATGTAATTTATAGGCGTGCTTGCTCCCAGCAGAGCCATTTGTCATATCAGTGCTGGTGGAGTTGCCAGCGGTCATGGACTGCACTAACAGGCATGTGAATCCCATTCTTGTGTTTTCAGAGCACGGATCTGACTAGCACAGTTGGCTATGACAGCATCATTCAACATTTGAACGATGGCAGGAAGAACTGCAAAGAGTTTGAAGACTTTCTGAAAGAAAGGTACGGAGCTCTCTCTGACAGTGGGTTTGGTTGGATCTGGAAAATGAGGCAGTGACACTACTTCTATTTCTTGTATTCTCATTTTGGTTTCCATCATGTTTAACTGTCCACTGTCTTAAAGCATCTTTGATTTTTGACTCATAAGGAACTTGCTTTTTTAACATTCTCCTTTACCTGCACAGCTGGTCCTGAGGAATCAAGTCTATACCTGGGTCTCCTCACTTGAGAGGCAGTGATGGCATTGGTCACAAAGTCCAGGAGCATACTGTTCAGGGCATTATCCAAATGTCTCTTGAACACTGATAGGGAATCTCTCTAGGCAGTCTGTTCCTTTGTTTGCCCACCCTCAGAGAATTGTGGAATAAAATTTGCACAATCACCTTCTCAGCATTTTGCTCATCAGTATCTGTCAGTCCATCCATATGAAGTATTCAAACAGCTTCCTAAAATGTCTGTATCTCTTACACAAATGCACTGGTCTATGTTGTTGACTTTGTAGATGTAGATTCATTAGACACCTTGAGGCAGGTTCTCCTACTTTGCCTCCCCACCACGTTTGTCCCAGGCTATTTTGCCCCCAGTCTTGTATTCACGTTTGCTTTCTCCAAGCTGTCAATATTGAAATTACAATAATTCAGGATTTTTCTACAGCGATCTTGATAGTTAGCTTACCTATCTCATTTGGTTGGCCTTGAAGTGATCAGGCAGTTGAACTTGATCTTTGTAGGTCTCTCAGCTCCCTTCTATTCTATTTAACTCCACACCGTTCAGTTCCATCCAGCTCTGTCCTACTCCAACCCATCCTCCAGGAGACCTTCTAATGCAAGTCACCAGCAGTACTTGTTTCTCTCCACTGACCATGGACATCAAGGTCATCTTGCCCAGATGGAGATATCTATATTTGACCAAGCAAGTGTAGCCTTGAATATCTGTACAGAACTTAAAGCAAATTCTTAAATGACAGCACATTGGTTTTCCTCGTTTTCCCTCTTTTCCAAGAGGTGAGGGCAATGCAACTTCCCAGAGATGTTTATACTTTACCACAACAAGGTCTGGCCTTTTCAGATGCTGTCTTTAAGGACCAGAGGTAGGCAGGAGAGCATATCTACTGGCTTCAAAAAGTGCACAAGTTTTGAACAGCTGAAACATCCAAGCTGAACTTCAGGCAAGTGTAGGGAAGCTGAGTGTCTATGAGATGCCTGTTTCATTCAGTCACATTTGGCTGAAGTCAAGCAATAAATACTTCAAATAGATGGACTGACAGATACTGATGGGCAAAATGCTGAGAAGGTGATTGTGCAAATCTTGTTCCCATTGAAAAACAGAGATAAAAATACTTTGATGGCTTACGTGGCTGCATTCATCTAGCATCTGCTTAGTTCTCCATTCCTTGGGAAGGTGGTGGTTATACCTATCAGCAGCAGGGATACAGGGAGGGCAGCTGGCAGGACCTTGAGTGCAGACAAAACAAACTGCAAGCTCCAGGATGATTTGTGGTGGTCTGGGAGGTAAGTGTCCATGCTGTCACTCTGATGTGACAGCCTGGGATATTCTGCACACTCGCTGTTCCATTATGTGTGGTGAGGGACGTGATTATGAAACTCCTTCTGCTCTTGTAAGCAAGTTTTGGTTTCTGAAATGAGGTTTTTCTCTCATTTGTCTCTTTCCTCAACAGGGCAGTTATAGAAGAAAAATATGGCAAAGAGCTCATTAACTTATCGAAGAAGAAGCCTTGCGGTCAGATGGAGCTGAAGTAAGTTCAGAGTCCAGTGGCTTTTGCTTCCACAGGTGTCAGTAATTGGAACAGTGAATGAGGAAGAGGGAGAAGGAAGGAGGCAGAGAGGAAGTAAATAGCGTTGGGATGTCACTGGGACATTGCCAGATATTCAGAAATCAGTCTTGTGAATGAATAGTGAGTTGGCCTTTGCCTTTTCTAGCAACCAAGTTGGAATTCACCTACTTCCCACTAGATGTAGGCCAACCAAAGTGTCATGGGCACTCAGGAGAGAAGTAGGCTGGTGTCCAAGGATCATGAGGCCTTGGGTTTTCTCCTCAACCTTTCTGTGGCCAAAAGGAAGTCCATGTACTTCCTCAAGTCAAACCACGTGAACATTCAAACCTAGTGCTTTGTCACCCTGCATGGATATTGTGGCTGCTGTGGTTGGCTCAATGAGTGTCCCTTGGCATCTTCTGCTTGTTATTTTGGTTTGATCTTCCTTGGCCATTTGTTTAGAGTTTTATATTGGGCTGCCACTTTTTTTTTTTTTTTTTTTTTTTTTCCTTCTTCTTTTTTCTCTGAAATCTTCATGGATTCACCTTTTTTTTAACAGGTAGAAAAGTTCCTCATATTTCCAAGCACTCACCTCATGCAATGTGTGGAAAATATTCATGTGTTCTGAGTGATACATTTTGGAGTTTGCTAATAACGTTTGTTTTGAAACTCAGCATTTAGTAGCATCCAGTGTTCAGGACAAAGGTGTAAGGTCAAATTAAGTGAACTGTGTTATTCTCACTGATAAATAGAAACCTGGAAATGTAAGGACAGTACATAAACCTGTTTTGAGCTCTCTGCTCTTGAGTGTGGGACTTGCTCTCCAGTTCAGAAGTGCTCTGCTGTCACCACTGAATCTTGCACTTGCATCTGGTAGTGATCTCTTCTAATGCTCTGCCTGTGTTTTTTCAGTACCCTGAAGAGATCCCTGGATGCTTTCAAGCAACGTAAGTAATTCTTCTTTTTCATGTGTTGAGACACTTGGCAGTGCTGAAGCCTTTGGGCTATAGCTTAGGAAGAAGCAGAGAAATCTCCAAAACTGTATGATATGAGATCAGATGTAGGCTGTCCTTTTGGTCCATCTTAGCCCAGAGCATGGAGTTTGGAGCAGAGTGTTCCAAGGCATGGGTGTCAGAGTGGAACCATGATGATTCCTTTTTGGGATAACTTGGGCTTTTGGAGCTAGCAGCAGCTTGTAAGTTGTGTGGCACCAGGAGCCGTTCATTGAGAGTTCAGCTGAGTTTTTTTGGGGCTGGCTCACCTTGCCCTATTCACACAGATGTTCAGTAATCAAAGGATTAAAATGGTTATGCTTTGCCCATCTTAGTGTCCACTCCTCACCATGCGTTGCAGCCTGCTGGAGAGGATGCAGCCAGCACCTGTACTCTGAGGGTTCTGCTATCCTGTGCCAAAATCTGGCAGCTGCAAATCCACCACCATCTGTCCTGGCCACATTTGTTAGCTGCCATGTTCCTGAGTGGATATCCTTAACAAATCAGTCCTCCAGCAGCTGAGGCATTAATAGTTGAGTCTGGAACAGCTTTAGGTGTTGAACCATGAGCTACAGCCTGTCTTACCTGCAAATGAGCTGCTTTGCTTGCTGGGTGGATGTTTCATGGCATGGCTGCTTTCCTGCTGGACCTGCTCAGTGTGGCACTGAGCATGAGCCAGTGATTTACTCAGCAATAGCTCTTCTGTGCTCCAAAGTGCTTCTCTGCTAGCCTTCCTTCAGACTGATGCTGTAGGGTGTGATGTGCTGAAACATGCCTGAATTATTTCGGATGAGGAGGGAAAGCAACTGTGCTCATTTAATCGCTTTTCTTAGTATGAATTTTCCTAAATAAAATACAAGCTGCAGCATGACTGTGAAACACTCCCTGCATAGGCAGACCCTGCTTGGAAGCTGCTTTGAAAGCACTGCTGCAGCTGCAAGGAAATGGATGAGATCGGACTGTGGGTCATTGAGTCAGTTTGATCTCACCAAGAAATCTGGCCTGAAAAACACAGTATTTTCGGGATATATATGCACACACATACACAATTAAGTCTTTTTTTTTTTTTTTTTTTTTTTTTTTTTTTCCTTTGCAGAGATAGATAATGTGGGACAAGGTCACATCCAGCTGGCACAAACTCTACGGGAGGAAGCAAAGAAAATGGAGGAATTCAGGGAAAAGCAAAAGCTTCATCGAAAAAAGGTCAGGCATTGCACTGGCACCTTCACTGCAGGTCACTGTCTCACCTGGTGTCCCACAGATCCCTTTGTGTCCTTGTGCCCATCAGGGTGAAAATGTTCTGAGCTCCTTCCTACATGTTGTAACTATGCTGTAAGTGTGCAGCAACCTCTGACTTCCTCATTCTCACCAATGTCCTTCAGGGTTCTTTAAGGGACAGAGATGGAAAGCATTCCTCCATTAATGCCAGCCTCAATTAGGAATCTTTTAAGATGTGTAGATAGTGTTGTATGATCTACACAGTGCCTGGTAAAATCTGTAAGCTCTTTAACTTCTTATGGCTTGAGATTCCCTTGATTGAAAATGAGGAAAAGCTGTCAGAACCAGAGGCTGATCAGGACTTAGCAGAGGTGAGTGAGCTTGCTAGTTCTATCTGACTCCATGGAGGTGATACAGTACTACATGTTTTTACTATTCATTTGTACAGCTTCTCCACATACAGAATGGAAGTTTAGATAGGAGTATAGAAAGATAAATGTTCTGGATGGGTTTTGTGAAGTTTGAAGAGTTGTTATCCTTGTCCACGGCAGCTGGATTGAGGCTAGATGATCTTTAAGACCTCTTCCAAGCCAAGACCTTCAATGATTCTAAGTCACTGGAGTACCTAATTCCAGGCAGAAGAAGGTCCTTACAGCCATCGTTCTGTAATGCCATCATATGGTTCATGACTCTTCCTTTCCTAAGCCATGCTGACTCTGGTTCTGTTGTCTTCACAGATAGAGCTCATAATGGAGGCGATTCACAAGAACAGGAATTTGCAGTACAAGAAGACCATGGAGGTAATGCAAGCGTACTGCTGTCTCTTGCCATACGGGTTAATGCTGCAAAAATACACAAGCATGCAGCCATATTTGCATCTCATTTGCTTGCTGACACATTCCTGCTCCATTTGGTGTCTCTCCAAGGCCAAGCGGCTCTATGAGCAGCGCTGCAGGGATAAGGATGAAGCAGAGCAGGCTGTGCACCGCAACGCAAACCTTGTCACACAGAAGCAGCAGGAGAAGGTAAGGATTGTGGCTGGCTGTGCAACATGGGAAAGGAGTGTCTCTTCTCACAGGTTTCCTATCCCAAGTCCTTCTCTCAGTTCTGGGGTTAGGATGGCATGAGTGGGCTGTTGACCTTCCCTGGTGGGACTACTCTGCTGTGAGTGATCCACCAGGGCTCTCCTATACCTTTCTTCTCTCTCCCATCTCTGGCAGCTCTTCCTGAAGCTGGCTCAGACAAAATCAGCTCTGGAAGATTCAGGTGAGTGTGGAGACACAGCATACTGGTTTGGAGGGGGGAGGGGCATCTCGTGGGATGGGAGGAGGGAGAAGGAAGCTGAGCCATAGATCCTCAGAAACAATAGGCAACACCTATCTTGGAGAAGCCCATGTGGCCCCACCATATGGCCCCACCATACTCCCTGTATTCTCCCCAGACAAGACTTCAGTCTTGCTGTGGCGCTTTGCATCCCAGTGAATTGTTCACCGTAGAGAACCCACTATTACTGGGTTCTCTCCAGGCCCCTTCAGCAACTGTTGGCTGGAGAAGGTACCATCCAGCAAAAAATATATATCTTTAATTAATATTTACCAGTTGACGATTTGGTTTCCCTCATAGACAGGAGTTACCAGCAGAGCATTACTTCACTTGAGAAGATCCGGGAAGAATGGCAGAAAGAGCACATCAAGGCTTGCGAGGTAAATGCCACAGGATTGTTTCACAGTGCACTGTGGTCCCATGATATCCATCCCCTTGCTGCAGGACATAGGGATGAAGTGCCTCTGTGTTCCCTTCACGTACATCGGGATGTATTGCAGCTAACCCTGCACATTTCTACTGTTTGGATTCAAGATCCCACCACTTCAAGGTTTCCACTACGTCATTTTCTTTTTTTTCCACCACCTTTTAAAACCAACAGAGTAGAGGTACTTCGTGGTGACGTTTTTGCCTGTTACCTGCTTGCATGCTTGGTGTTGCCATCATCTAGCTCAAACAGTTGAAGTCTGAATACCTCTTGACTTGAGGCTACAACCACATGAACACCTAGCAACGTCTGTCTTGGATGCTGACACCCTAAATGCATGGAGCATCCATGCCTCTGTTTCCATACATCCTTGGCTTTTCAAAATTTCTCTGCATATGTGGAAGGGAGGTGAGAGGACAACTGGGACTATAAGACCAGAGGGTTCCTTCCACACCAGCACAGCAGAACACTGAGATCTTCCTGAGCTTAGCACCCAGCTTGGAAACACCTGGTTGCATAGAGGAATGGTTTATCTTCTAGGCAAGCTGGAATACTTGTGGATTCATAGAATCATTTGAGTTGGAAGGGACGTTTAAAGACTATCTAGTCCAACCTCTCTGCAATGAACATCTAAAGTTAGATGTGCATCTGCCCTGCAGTAGATCAACCCCACTTGTTCCTTGCTGACATAGTCATCTTTTTCATGTTAGTTGGGGTAGAAGAGGATCTTAGATGTTACTGGATAGTGGACTGTGGGGTCATAGTAGGTGTCCTTGCTCAACCCCTTTTCTTTACTGCTAGTCAGAGAAAGCTTTTTGGAACAAAATGTGATTAAGAGGTGAACTTGAATCAACTCAGGACATGTGAACAATAAGTCTCCTCAGTTGCATTCATGACTGTACTGGCATGGGAGCCACCAACTTGTCCTTGTCATTGCAGTTCTTTGAGACTCAGGAGTGTGAGCGCATCAGCTACTTCCGCAATGCCCTCTGGCTTCACGTCAACCAGCTCTCCCAGAGCTGTGTCCAGAATGATGAGGTGAGTCATTCTTTCTGTTTTGGATCAGAGAACTCTCCTTTTGAATGCTCAGCTACCTGGGTTCTCTTTTCCAAGTTTTGTCAGGCTGTAGTAACAGGAATGATCTCCTGAGTGCAAGCTTTTCTCATATTAGCAGTTGGAAAAACAGTGAGTAAGCAGAACATGAATGAAAATGTATCCTCAGCTCTCTGCCATCAACACCACACAAAAGCACTCACTTCTCCCTATTTAAAGAAAATTGTGGTTGAAAACAATGAGACAAATGAAAGGCAGAGGGAGGTGACCTTGCCAAACATTACACAGGATCAGGTCTCACCCCATGTGAGAGACAACTGACTGAATAAAAGACCTTTTGGTTTCTGACGTATAGGAATGCTTTTCATTTTCTTTCTGCAGAAGTATGAGGAAATCCGCAAAAGCTTAGAAATGTGCAGCATTGAGAAGGATATTGAGTTTTTTGTAAATTTACGCAAGACTGGAAGTTCGGCGCCAGGTAAGAGCTCAGTTCAACCTCCTGAAGCAGCACTGACTTGCTTCTATTCCTCATCTCTCTGTTGTCCTCATCAACATCAGTTTGGATGCAAAAACCACTGATTTTGTAACATCCTCCTCTCATTCTCTGGCATGCAGCAGCAGCCCCTGGAGATAATCTCCACTTTTTGGAACACTGAAGTTCCAATCAAACATTCTCCTACAGAGAAGGGGGGGGAGGGGGAAGGACAGCTGAATGTTTTTGTTGGCAGGTAACAAATTAAAGGTCTGTACTTTGCTGTTGTTACCTTTTCATAGCTCCCATTGTTTATGAAAACTACTACAATACCCAGAGGAATGTGACTCCTGTGAGAAGTCCAGCTTCTGTACCTATATCAAGGTAAGGCACATAAAATGAGCAATTGGAATTGGTCTTGCAAATTATGCTATCTCTCTCTCAAAAAAAAAAAAATAAAAAAAGGGCGTAAGTCTCACGCCAAGGATGAGTATTCCCTCTGGCTGTCACATCAGGAGAGAAGTCATGCACAACTATACTTTCATGATGTCTCATCCTGGGTGGAGGCATGTGAAAAAGCATGCCCTGGGGCTCACCTGTGGATGGTTTGTCAACAAAGTGCTTGTTTTCCTCTCCTGCAGTAGACTGCTGTTGGTGAGCAAGCTGTGACCTGCTTTGGTACCAGTTATTCAGAAAGCCTAGGACTGCCAAAGCTCTGCCCTCTCATGGGCTCTGGGGGGATGATTTGGGACCTGCAGAACCAGAGCACTTGGGCTGGTGCCCTTGGATATGAGGGGATCCCATAGTCACTCAGATCCTCAGCTCTGTGTTTGTTTTTTTTTTTTGTGCAGGAGGGGGCCTCTACCCACCCCGACCAGTGGGCCAGGTGAGTTCCTTGGGCTTCTGACCCCACAGAGTGTCTCTCTGATCTTGTTCTTCCCCATAGGATTACAAACGTGATCTTTCTAAAGGGCTTGCTTGCACTCTAGCTCTTTCTATGAGTCTAGTCTCCATGAAGGATGGTGGGAAGTTGGCCACTGACTTTGGATACAAGGTTTAATCTAGAAGATCTGATCAAAGCCCTCTGCATGAGAATTTCTGGAGACTTAGAATGCCCAAACTTGGAGTCTCAGCAGGCTCTGCAGTTTAGGCTCTTCTCTGTTTAAATAGTTGTATCACTTCCAGGCCACTTCAGGAATGGGATTCTGCAGCAAGACTCAGAATAAACAGGTTCTGCTTTGGCATTCTGGCAAATCAACTGATCTCTCTAAGCACCATTCACTCCTGGCTCCCATCCCTTTAACACTGTTGGCCAGTGCATGTTGCTTTTGCCCTGCATAAAATCCCTTACTACATTTTTGTGCTTTCTGTTTTAGGTGATCCTGATTATGCCACAATTGATGGCTACAGCTTGATACACCATTAATAGCCACTGTAAGTACTAAAGGAAGGGATTAATAATAGACACAGCTACAAAATAAGAATGGTGGTAAAAGAAAAGCCACCATTCAGAAGGATGATACTTGGGGCTGATTAGTGGGAAGGGATGGTCATGTCAGCTCTCTTGCTCTTGTCTGAGCTGAATCTGTGATTGAGACTCTGCTGATCCTGTTCTGTAGGTTCTTCAGGCAGAAGATACTGTTGGTCTGGCCAGCATGGCAGAATTGGTTTTTCAGTTATTCCCAGCAACACAGAGCTGCAGCGCTTCTCCATTTCAAGAAAATGTTTGAGGACTCTGATAATTATTTATACATGTAGAAAGTACCTTCTAAAAATCTTCTCCTTTGATCAGAAGACTGCTTGGACGGATATCCTGTCTTCATACTCAGGATTGGGGGAGGGGGGGGAAGAAAAGGCAAAAAATGAAAGGCAATGGACCAATGGACTGGAATATTATCTCTGTCTAAAGGAGGTTTTAATTTCAAATTCTTGCAGTATGCCACCATCTGGGAGAGCCTGAAGCCTTCTTCTCTCCAGAAAAGTAACGTGCTGAGTGGAGCTGTGCAAGGCTTTGGGCATGCTGGCTTGTGTTCAGAGCTGAGGTTGCATTTTGTCCTGTCTCTAAAATCTTTCATTAGTAGCGATCAAACTTGTAATTTGGATTTAGTTTCAGTTATGTTTCTCAAGCAGCTTTTGCAGAGGTGCACCATGACTTACACTGTGGGTAGGCTATGCTGTTTTTCAGGCTCATGGTATAACTTGTCCTGGTAGGCTGTGTCTAAATCTGTGACACCAAGAGCTGCTGGCTGTATGAACTTCAGGTTGAATCCACATGACTTCTGTGTCCCATAGATTTACATTATTTCCTCGTGTGGAAAGTATCATAATGAGCTTTAAATTCTGTCCTGCTACACTGTAATGAAATGTACAGTAAAAGAAATGGTTTGTCCTGTGTTTTGTTTTGTTTTGTTTCATTTTTTTTTTTCCATAATCTTTTACTTGATCTTTCAAGTATACAAATATACCTGTTGTGGTTTTAGTTCTTTAAATACATATATATTTAAAATAACAATTCTGAGTTGTGTGCTGGATGTGTTTTTTTTTTTCCTACAATATCCTGTTTGCTTTCTGTCGGGGCCGAGGCTGATACACTTTCAAAGCATCCTACTGAATCAGGCCAGCTGTTGAAAGGCAGCTTTCCCTGGCTTTCTGTTTTTCAGCTGAATTTTTCCTTTTGAAGGTTGGATAGGATCTGTAATTCATCAGACACGTTTGCATAGATTCTGGACATGACTGTACCACTTGTAAGCAGCAAAGCTTCCTTCGTAGCTCCTACAGGTTGCTGCTGCAACAGGGTTAGCATGGCAATTATCTACTCCATAACACATTGCACAAACTCTTTTTGAGGATTTTTCAGCTGACAAAGTACAGTAGAGGCTGTTAAGCTGAATATTGCTGTCCAAGAAATTTGGACAGAGCTCTCAGACTCCGGGTTTGGGTTTGAGTGGTGCTGTGTGAGAGCTCAGTGATGCAGTCCTTCCATCTTGGGACATTCTATGATTCTATGACAAAAGTGGGTATCCTCGTAGGGTGGCCGAGCATCTTTCCCTTACCCGCATAGAAATACTCCCCTCCGAATAGCCCGCGCGCCCGTCCTCTCTCTTTTTTTGTCCCTCTGCGCATACCGTACTCATCCTCGCAACCGATTGGCCAAGCGCGCCGCCGTGGGGCGGGGCCAAGCGGCTCCTCTTCCGGTTGTTCCCGCAGCCGCCGGGGTAGCGGTGGGGTCATGGCTGAGGCCGTGCGGGGCCCTCGGAGGGGCCGCCCCAAGGGCAAGGCGAAGGTAGGGTGGTAGGATCGGTGGCGGGGATGAGGTGACTTTCTTAGAGGGTTGGAGTTTCTCTGAGACGTGGGGAGGTTGAGAGTGACGAGCGTGATGTAAGGCAGAAGGGCGTAAACAAGGTTTTTGCTTCGCCGGGTAGCGGGGGCTGGCAGTGTGCCTACAGGCCAGCGGAGCTCCTTGGTGGTTGGCAGCGCTTTGGTGCGGGCTGGGCTTTGAAACGACCAGAGCTGGAGGCAGGAGGCAGCGTGTTCGACGTCTTTTCAGCGTTTGGTGCTGCAGCCGTGGCTGTGCTTTCGTTCTGACCGCTGCTCCCTGCCTTTGCTTGCTGCAAGCTCTCGTTCCTCCTGGAGCTGCCTTCAGGGTTGAGTCGAAATGGAAGTGGTTTTTTCCTTGAATGACATTTCCCCATGCCGGACTGGTCAGCGTGTCATAGTTTTTGTTTTGATTCAGCTCAACAATTTGTGCCAGGCAGTCAAGTTGAAAGATTGCTGTCTGGAGGAATCATTCTCCCAGGAAGGGAGTGAATCACAAGTGATGGACAGACAGCTCATTAAAAACGTGTGCAGTGACGGCTGTGGCCACTGCCCTTTGACATCCCTTCCAGGTGTAATTAACTGCTAAACAATTCCTGGATGATGTGTAATGAAGCATTGTATGTGAGAACACACTGTGCTTCAGCGTTGCATGTGACCCATTGCTGATGTTTGTGTTGCAGTTGTTACAGTCAGCATCCTTTTGAGGACTCATCTGGAATGCTGCGTCCGGGTCTGGGGTCCCCAGCACAAAAAGGATGCAGTGATGTGGGAGTGGGTGCATAAGAGATCCACAAGATGCTCAGAGGGCTGGGGCATCTTTGCTATGAAAACAGGCTGATGGAGTTGAAGCTGTTCAGTCTGGAGAGGGGAAGGCTCCAGAGGGACTTCCAGTGCTGACAAGAAGCTTATAAACAGGAGGAGACTCACTTTTTGCAAATCTGGTAGCGACAGAACAAATGAAATGATTTTAAACTAAAAGAGGGGAGATTTAGGTTGGATGATAGTAGGAAATTCTTTGCTCAGGGATGGTGTGGCCCTGGCACTGCTGCCCAGAGAAGTGTGGCTGCCCAATCCCTGGAGGTGCTCCAGGCCAGGCTGGGGTGTGAACTGGGTCTAAAGTTCCTTTCACTCCAAGCCCTTCTGTGATTCTCACAGAATCACAGAACATATGGGGTTGTTTGGAGATGCAACCTGAACTGCAAATCACATCAAGGATGGTTTCATTCCTGTGCCTTAGCAACGGTCGTAATCTTTTGAAAACTAGATAACCTTTGAATTTCCTTCTAATTGAAGCCATTCTGTGATACAAAAAGCCAGAATGTGTGCAAGCTGGGAGAAAGGCTGGTTCAGCTGAGGAGCTGCTAGGTAGAGGGTTGAAACTTATGGTGGCCCCAAAGTTGAGCCTGCCCAGCACTGGTAACAACAGTGTAATAAAAAGTCACTGAGGTGCTAAAACCAGAAGACTTGTGACTGACCATGCATCTGTGAGCATCCCAAGGAGTAGCACTGAATTACTGAATTTCATTCTCTGAAAACAGTGCACTAAAATGCTAGACAAGGAGGACAGCTAGGCACAGGGCATGTTTGTTGAGCAGGTGCCATTTTTGACTTAAAGGATAAATCCTCAGAAGCAGACTAAAACCTCAGAATGCATGATTTGCTTTTTTTGTTGGCGCAGGACCTGATATATCTCATCCTTTCTCAGATGAAAAACTTGTTAACACGATGACATTTTTTTGCTTTGGAACGCAAGAACTGAAAGGCACTTCATAAATTTTACAAGATTTTTTTTGTTTTTGTTTTTTTTGGTCTAACAATAGCATTAGAGTGTCAGAAGTATTTTGTGATCAGGAGTGTTTGCAGGTTTTAGCATAATGGAAAGTGCAGTCTGAAAGCAGAGCTGCTCTATTTACCATTTTGTGAAGAAGCTGTGAGCATATGGTTAAAATCAAAGTAGGCTTGAGATTGCACTTCGGAAGGGCCTTGCCTTCTCATAAGGCAAAGTCTTATCAGCTACTTGGAGAAAGTTTGTGTGAAGTTGTCACTAAGTTTGCAAAGCACTTTTAAGTGGATAAGTCCACACAAACCACTTGTAAGTCTACGCTTAGCAAAAAATCTTTGGTGAGTTCCCTTGCCACATTATTTCCCACGCTGTGCTTTGAGAAGGAAGCTACTGATACATCAGACTGGATTCATGGGAATCTAAATCAGATAACTGGTTACAGTTTTAATGTCTCTTCTGAGTTGTGCTGTGTCTCTGGTCTGTGATGCCTGTTTTCAATGGGTATTATTTCAGGGGTTGTATTTGGTGTAATCAGAAGATGCATTCTAGATCTTTGCTCTGAAATGGCTTTTTGAAAATAATTTTCTAAGTAATTCTATGAAACTTGAGGTGAGTTTCTTTTTGTTATGTGGATTATTTATAAATTGGTGGAATGCCTTGTTCTGGGATGTCTGTGGCTTTTCATTGTAGAGATATTGAAATGTCTTTCAAGAGTTGACCAAAAAAAACCCAAACAAACAGTGATGCACAATATTTGAAGGGCAATTAAAGACCAAGGATCTGTGTGATGTATTTCCTTTTACCTTATTATTTTGAAAATTAACCTGTTGAGATGCTTTTAGAGTTGTGTTGATTAATGGTGTTTTTGGTAGTGTTGGTGGGGTTTGGGATGTGAAGAAGGGGGATTTGCTTGTTAATAATGCTATTAATTTTAAATTTCTAGGAGAAGAAGAAAAGAAGTAACGAGGACTCCCAGATACAAGAGCCTGATGATGTTTTCCTCCCTCCTGTGGCAGAAGTGTCTTCTCAGGCCACTAAAGTGCAAGTGGAGCAACCAGGAGAATTCACAGAAATTAAGCTCAGCGATGAAGCGGAGCATGGAAAAGCTGTGACTGATTCGTGTGACATCTCCCTCAATAATTTAACTTTAGCAAGCCAAAGATCTCTGACAATAGCTGCAGAGCCTTCAGCAGATGGAGGAGAGAGGAAAGCTGGTCCTTCACATGAGGAGTGTGGAGGGGACGTTGAGAAAAGTGAAAAAAGCAAGCTGGACAAACCTCCCAGCTTTGTGGAGGTGGTTGCTGGTGGATCAGAAAACTCAGATGCGTTGGGCAGTTCCTTTCATTCCAGTGCAGCTGCTTCTCAGGCAGTAGTGGGCATTGCAAGGGGCAAAGAAACTGAGAATGTACAAGATGCTAAAAGTCCTCTTGTCAGTTTCTCAGAGAAGCCTCCTTTGAGTCCCTCGCAGCCCTGTGAGAAATCCAAAACACGTGTTCGTCGCTTGGGGTTGAAATCGGTTTATCCAGACTTGTCCACTGAGTTGTCCTATGAGAGACCAACCATAATGGCAGTCAAACCTTTGCTGCACAATGAAAGGCTTTATCCGGAGCTGCCAACTGAACCCGAACTCATGCCTTTTACCAGAGAACAGCTGAAAATTTTTGAACCCTGTTCATGGCTTGAGAACGTTGACTCCTACACAGAGGAATTTGAAAGTGTTGCTCATCAGGACAGGCACGAGTTTTATGAACTGCTCCTCAACTACATGCGCTGTCGGAAGCAGCTTTTGCTGGCGGAGGCGGAGCTGCAGGCTATGACAACAGACTGCCAAAATATTAAGGGGAGGCTATGGACTTTTAAGGAAGAGCAGAAGACTGTGCAGGTGCTGTTATGAAGCTACTTTTGTGGCATAACTATCTGGATGTGATTCTGAATGCTTTTTTTGGTCACTGTTCTGAAATTAATGTTTGACTTTGCTTTTTTCTTCCACCAAACCCGGCTTTGAATTTCAGAGTATCACCCTGTTGCAATTTAAGACAGTTTATTGTTTGATATAAAATCAGGTATAGGGTGTAGGATCTGTTTTATTGATCTCTTTTGGATCCAGGTTTGTGTTTGAGCTGTGTCTATCAAATTCTGCCTGTGGTGTTGGATTAAGTTTGTGCCACAATACTTGCAGAAAATGGAAGGTGTATGTAGTAAGATAGGGCTGTCTGTAGACTGTCAGAATGACCGTAGTGGTGATGTCCCATCTGTCCTGCTGCCTGTAGTGATAGTTTTCACTGCCATCGTTCCTGGCTGTGTCCCACTGTCAGAGGTGCAGATGTTGAGGAGTTGGAGTCATACAGTCTTGCATGTGACCCTGTTACTGGGAGCACAGGGTGTATGATGTACATCCACCTTCAGGAACAGCTGCTCCACGTGTGTATCTGTGGTTACAGTCACCACTGCTGTGGTGCTCGTGTAGTCCTGTAGAATTGCTGCTTACAATCCAGAGGGGATCTGAGGAACTTCAGAGGAATGTTCCCCCCAAACTCATTCAGTGTAGTTCATTTTTGGAACTTTATGGTTGTTGTGGGAGTGAGTGAAATTGTCCTGGTGCTCCTGTGCTGTTTCTAGCCAGCACATCATCAAAATGGCTACAAGGTGTTAAATATCTACGTGTGTGGTGGTTCTCACTACTCCTGTGAGTTCACATCTAAAGCTAGTGCTCTCTTTTGCAGTTCCTCAGAGTTTAATTTTGAGCGATGTCTGCTGGGAAAATTGGAATCTTCTTTTTACTTGGGATGTAGTGGACCTGTATCACTGAACCTCACTGGACTCTCAGCTTTGTGCAGTTAAGCTCCTACATGGAGAGTGCTTTTGGCTTCACTCTTAATCCTTTTTGTGCATTTTGTGGTTGGCTAAGCTTGCTGCCTGTTTTATTCCCTCCTGCTTCACTATTTATTGTATATCCAGAGTAGTTGTTTTCTGAATACCAATTTAAAATTCTTATAGTTTAAAAAATACAAGACCAAACTTTCAAAGTGCATGATCTGGAAGTGTGTTTTCTGGTTGCATAAAAGAATAATAGAAGTGTGTCGTGGCTTTCTTTAGCTGAAGAATTGGAGGTAGGAAGAATAGAAGATTGTTCTCATCTTCTAATTGTAGTTTGGGAAGATGAATGCAGTTCATTTCAGAAACCTTAAACTAATTATGGGGAAGCTGCTATAAATACAGAGTTCTGGGAGTTTTTTAAAAAGATTTAACGTGTTCCAGTTTAAAATATCAAACTTAAATATTTATGGGAATCTATAAACTGCTGATCATGTACAGTCACCGTGAGTAGAAGGATCTGAGTTTGTTCACATCTGTCAGTGATACAGGCAGCTCACTTCATGTCTAAATTTGATTTCATTTCTAACTTTGAGTTGTTGAGGGTTCGTGAGAATCATTTTTTATAAAGTCCAGGATATACATCTTCATTGTTCAGTGGTTGTGAAAAATATGTGGAATGTTCCCAAATGTTTGCACGCCTGTAAACTTTGAAATCTGCTGAGGGGAGAGTTATGTCTGGGTCACTTTCTGTAAGCACGTTTGACTGAGTGACAGAGTCACTGACTTGAAATAACTGCTTTCTTTTCAGGGTGTCTGTGCAGATCAGTGCAAAGTGACAGGTCACCATCGCTACCAGACGGTGGAGATGAATGGAAGCGTGTTGGGAGAACTGAAAAAGTTGTTTGAAGCCAAAGCAGAGCACGTGCATCAGACACTGGCACTGCACTCCTACACGTCGGTGCTGTCTCGGTTACAGGTGGAGTCCTATGTCTACAGGTTGCTCAACAGTTCCTCCCTGCTGAGATCAGTGGCTCTACAGCAGCAAGAGCAAGGTGTGTTCCTAGTCCACTGCCATGCTATTGGGGCTGCCCAGCATCTTCTTCACCTGAAGTTTTAGGGGCTTGTTGGTGGGATTTGTGTACTGGCGTGTAGCTCCTGTGATATAAAAACCTGTTGATTTTTATGGAGGGATCAGTGAAACGCTTTTCTCATGTAAGAACTCTATTTTTATTACCTTGCTGTCCTGGAGAGTGGAAGTTGAGTGCAGGATTCAGTTCTGTCTAGGCTACATACTGCCATGGATTACTCTAGAGGAACAGCAGGTGGGATGGGACACCCGGAGCTCAATCTGTTGTTATTAAGCTGCCGTATAATAATGCAGTCCCTTTTCCAAACTGATGATGCACAATTTTAGAAATAACTTCCTGCTGTACTGCTTTTGGAAGGCTGTTTGAAATCTTGCAGCTCTAATACTTGAAAATCATTTTAGTTTTCATCCTATATGTATCACGTATTTGGATTTCTGCCTATATCATACTTGGACTAAAATGTTAATCTCTCTGGTACTTATCCTTCTTTGACATCCTCGCTTTGTCCTCCACCTCCTGGTTGGTTTATATGCGTAGTAAATTGGAGATGCTTATAAAATTTATGTTGAGGGAAGGTCTTTAATGAGAGTAAATGGAGTATTCTTGTAATTTAGCCTTCAGTGCTTCATTGTTAGTTTGCTAAGTAAGTGTTCTTTGTCAGTTTTAACAAGCGTGTTAAATACAAGTGTGTCAGTTTTAACAGGTGTGTTGAAATATCTTGGTGACATAGAGAGGACGTTTTCTATGTAGCCTCAGAACAACTATGTGCTCTACTATTCTGAAAGCTGTTGGTGAATGCTCCTTAATTCTTTTTTTTTTTTTAATTTTTTATTTGCAGTTTCAAAACAGTCTGAAAATCTTTCTTCAGACTTGAGCCACTTGAAAGAGTGCATCAGCGTTCTCTTCAGTTTCACTCGCAGAGTTATTGAAGATCCTCAGTTTAAGAGTGACCTCCTCATGTGGCTGCAGAGACTGGTGAGGGTGTAAGCAGGGATGGAGCTGCTAGATCCAGCGCATGGGATGAATTACAGAATTAGTTCTGAAAATGCTATTGTTTTTCCTGCTGACCCATACGCAACTGATCTTTTGGGCTTGTGCTCTTTTGTGAGCAGAGTGTCTTACTGGATTAGAATGAGTTCCCTGGTTTGATGAAGTCAGTGAAGGTCAGCTGTAGTAACGAGGTCTGGCACACGAGCAGACAGCACTGCGCACATTGGATTTAAGTTTATTTTTTGTAATGCACGTGGAGTATTAATGCTTTTGCTCACTTTGTAATTTGGATCAGCATTTTTGAGAAACTTCTGTTCTTGCTTATTTTTAAATGAGAAAGTTTTTAATATAGTTATAATTAATTTTCTGCACTGTAAAGAATGATTATCACTGTGGCTTATCAGCCAGGTCTTTAAATACTGTTCTACTGCAAGTTGCTCTGGAAACTGAGACTTTGTCAAAAATGTGAGAGGAGAAAGAAAAATGCAGTATTATTCAACTTACCAAGACTACCTTGAAATTATTTACACCAGTCCAATATTTTTTTCCTTTAGGTTTCAGTGTTGCAACGAATTGGCTGTCCTGGTGACCATCTCTTCCTTTTCAACCACATCTTACGTTGCCCAGCTGGGATTGGTGAATGGGCTGTTCCATTCATTCAGGTATGAATGTTTAATTCTTTGGTTTTGGAAGGCTGGAATGGGTGAGGTGAGATTGGAAGCACCTCTCTGTGTGAGTTACAAGTTTTGAGAAAGAACAGTTTTTACAGCATGTCCATTGAAACTTGTGTTTCCCTGAAAAGTTCATTAGCTGGGTAGATTTGAAGGCAAGGAAGAGGATTCAGTTTGTATGGTTTAAAGAGCGCACACATATCCACAGGTATTGGTACTCTGTTTCAAAGAGGGAAAGACACTGGAAATCTAGCCGTAAGAAAAGATCCCAATTGTGCTAACAGGGAAAAGGCAAGCAATGAAAGGTCATTAGGTGTAGCATTGTAACTTCCCCTGTGCTCAAAACTCCTAGCTTCCCCTTTAGTGCCAAGATGTATATGGGAGAGGCAGAGAATTGTTATTTTGTGGTCCTCTTGGTGTTTTTTGTCCTTATTTAAATTCCTTTCCATAAGTACTTCACAGTAGTACCCAATATTGTGCCATAGCAGCACTACCTCCTGAATGTTGGAACTGTCTTTTATGAATAGTTTTTGGTCTGAACAAGAAGCTAGTAGAAAATGTGAAACTCAGAATATGAATTTTGCACTTACAACTGATTTTCCCATTGTTTTACTTGGACTGTAACTTAGATTTACTTAGGTCTTTTATGTTTAATTGCAGATCAGAGTCTTGGATAACCCATCAGGTGTCTTTCATTTCATGCAATCTCTTGCCTTGCTTATGTCTCCTGTTAAGTAAGTATGAAAATAAAATTTTGCAAAATTCTGCTGATGTAGGAGTAGAAAAGACCATGGTAGAAAATCTTTTTTTCCACAGCCCTGAAAGTGCTCAAATAGGTTCACAGTTAAAGATTTTTACTCATTCACCTTGAAATACAGTCTTGGCAGTACTTTCTCCTTCTGCACAAGGTGTGGTTAAGGCTTGCCTCTAACCATGTTTTTATGAACTGTTTTAATACTGATTTAATGGTTATTGTTTTCAACTGTGAGTTCTGAAATGGAGTTCTTGCCTTGCATGATGACCTGTTCAGAATACTGTTTCTGCAACAGATGGCCTTGAATAAAGTGGTTGCTAATTTGGTATAGATTCTGGTTATGTTTCCTAGTTTGTTTTTAAAATCTGGATGGAATATGTGGTGCTTGGAGGGCTAGCTACTGAAACCAGTCATTAGTGAAAGCTCCTGTTATGTGCTTTAGATAATATGTATTACTTTGACTCACCGACTCAGATGTTAATGTCAGAGGAGCAATCTGCAGGTGTTTAGGGTTTTGTGAACTTGATCCAGAGTCAACAGGGACTTCTGGCTTGTTGTAGAATATTGTTTTAAAATGTTTTGTTTTCCCTTTCCAGCCTAGAGCTTTTTTGTGTCCTTAGGGCGTGTGTGTTGCTGGTGGGTTATTAGGATGTCCTTCAACAAAAACTCATGCAAAATGTCTGGAGTGGCTCTCTTAACTGTTCATACAAGAGCATGGAGACTTCACATGGCTTTAATGTCAGAGGTCTGACATTTGTCTGGTATACCACCTGTGTATCAGGAGCCAGTTTAAATTTTAAACCCAATTTGGAATAGGCAGCTAGTGTTGTGAAATTCATAATTGTGAAACTGGTATGTTTCTATTATCAGTGTAGGTATTCAGAGGGTAATATGGTGCCGGAATTTTGCTGTGTGTTCAGAGTTCTGCCACAACATTCCTACTTAAAAGGAAGCTAGCTGTTACTATTTTAACTTCTTGTATAGCCTTTCTGTATGTTTGTTTAACTTGCTGGTATATATTTGAAAAGCTAAGGGTTTATGTGACAGAGAATCTTAAAACTGGTGTCCCAGACTTACAGAAGCATAAGATGGAACTGGAGCTGGCTTGATATGAAGCAATTCTTTCCTGGAAGTTCTTTGGTTGTGATAGCTCAATGTACTACTGTTGGCATGGTGTTAGTTAATGCAGCCTCAGAAGTAGTGTAGTGAAGCTGACCTGCACAAGTCTTGTAGGACACCAGGTTATTTAACATTTCTTGTTGTTTAATTTGTTTTGATTTGTCTTCGTGGATATGGGTTAACCCCAGAAGGCAGCTAAGCCTCACACAGCTGTTCCCCTGTAGTTGGAAGGGTAAAAAGTAAGTGCAAAATCTTGTGAGGTACAGGTCAAGACAAATTAATAGGTGAAGCAGAAGTAGTGCAGTGCATGCAAACAAAACAAAATAAGGAATTCAGTTCATACTTCCCTGCTGGCAGGTAGGTGTAGAGCCATTTCCAGGAAAGCAGGACTTTTTGTATGTAGTGTTTATTGGGAACACAAATGCCATCACTCAGAATATCCCCCCACTTCTTTCTTCTTTCCTCCAGCGTTTACAGCTGAGACATGGCACTGTAAGGTGTGGGATATCCTGTTGGTTCATCTTGGTCAGCTGTTCTGACTGTGTCCCCTTGCAGCATCTGGAGCACTCCAAGTTGGCAGGGTAGCATGGGAAGCAGAAAAAGCACTGTGTGAGCACTGTTCTGCAACTAAAACATCAGTGTTTTACCAAGACTGCTATAGTTGTTCAAAGCACTGCTCCATAGAGGCTGCTGTGAAGAAAATCAACTTCTTCCCAGTCAAAACCAATACAGTACAGTCTTGTAAGGAAAAGATAATGAAATTCAGGGTTTTAATTTTCTGATTTCCCTAAACTTGATTTTTATTTTAAATTAGAAATCGGGTGGAATTCATGTGCCATATGAAACCAAATGAAAGGAAAAGCTCCTCTTCCTCTGGGAAAGAATCTGGAAACTGGACACTGGTAGATGAAGGAGGAGAAGAGGTACAGCAAATGACTTTTTTTTTTTTCCCTTTATGTGCTTTTATGCAGCCTTACTGTATTGATCGTGTGAAATGGAGTAAGAAAGACTGTCTTGTTTAGTGGCATCATGTGAAATTCAGATATTTTTTATTTTCCTTCTACCTCTGTAATGTAATAATAGATAATCATGGTAGAAAATAGAGTTTCTAGGAATGACTAATAACAATGGATTTAAGGGGGCTGTTGCATGGAAGTAGTCCATTTGAATTCTACTTCCCTTCATAAACCACATTTCTGAAAAAAGCATTTCCAGTTCTGTTTCCTAGCTGGTGAGTACACAAACACAGCCACGAATTCTGGAGCTTATGCATGTAGGAGGAAGAGTTTAGTTATACTTTGTTTTGCTCCCTCAAATAAACTGGAATTAGTGCAGATTGTGAAGCCCTTTACTGTGCTTTTTGGTGGAAAGGAAGTTACAATGACTTGAGTTTATCTACAGGATGAGGATCCTGAAACAAGCTGGATTCTGCTTTTGGAAGATGACCTGATTGTTCTGTTGTCCCAGTTTCCATTTCATGAACTGTTTCAGCACTTCCTTGGGTTTAAGTCTGCAGGTAAAACAGCTGTTTTTCTTATGGTAATTGTGTTAATGATTATAAAGGCCAGGAATACTGCTGCGTTATGGTAGTCTCTGATTTGAAGTTATAATGAACACGTACAAGAACTCACAGACTAAACTGTGAGAGGTATCTGTACCAGATAAGGTACAAATGTATGATATTTATATGGGATAACTTAAAATGTTACAGCAACACTAGCAAGCAAAACACTGGAGTCCCTTAGTGTTATCTTCTAAGTGTTTATGCTCATAGATGTGCTTTCAGAAATAATTTTTCCTTCTTGCCTATGAGCTGTACTGTACTGTGACTGTTCTCCAATTATTTCTTCATTCTTGTTAAATCTGCGGCCTGTTACATAAAGCAATTGCTTGTTAGAGATTTTAAAAGCTGCAGACTCTTTGTTCTTTCATACTTAGCAGGTATTTGTTGTCTGTTTCATAAAGGAAACGTAAATTTTAATTTATGTCTGTCTCACAGACAGTGAAAATGATCTCTGTTGCTTAGAGTGTTTCTGAAGGAAAGAATCCAGAATTTATGCATGTTTTTTTAGACTTAACTTCTATCTTGATCTTAGGTACTTATTTTCCTGAAAAAACAACTTCTCAGGAGATGATGAAGATTTTTGCTTTTGCAAACTCCTTGGTGGAACTTCTGTCTGTGGGATTAGAAACATTTAACAGAGCACGGTACCGACAGTTCGTGAAGCGAATTGGTCAGCTGATCAAGTAAGGGAGTATTTCCTCTGTGGTGTAGTTGAATCTTTTTTATACATTTAAAATTTAGATTTCTTTAATGAATAAGCTAGCCAAGAGCTGGTTTGGGTTTATTTTTGTTTTGACAGTTAGTTGGTTTAGGGTTAGCTGGTCTGTTACCTGAAGTCCCTGCGTCCTTTACTTGAAAACTGCGAAGTCTAAATGCTGTAGCTGCAGAAGAGAGCCGTATGAACTGTGAAACACCAGCAAAGTTTCTTTAATCTTCCTTTCTTACAGACTGTGCTACTGCTTACTTGCAGTTATAATCTAGAATTGTTCTAGTTTTAGGTTGGTGTTTTTTCTTTTTTTTCTTTAATTGCATCTTGAAAATGTTCTTATTGCTACATGAAGCAAGTGTAACTGGAAGCTAAAAGCTGCTTTTTATTTTTAAATGCTTAGCACCCACTTGTCTTCTATGAGTGTGCTTTTGAGGGGGATGCATTTATATTGCTTAGTGTAATTAATCTTTTATGGTTTTGTTACGTGCTCTGTCTGTGTTTTGTATGGTGATGATGTGCTTAATGATACCTCTGCAACTTTGTTCTGCTGTGTAGGATGACACTTTGTCATGTGAGTGACCACTGGGCCCAGTACATTAGTGGCAATAAGCTGTATGGATCGATAGGGCATCCGTACTCCATGGACAAATTACAGCTGGAGTTTGATGAGCTGTTTTTCAGAGCTGTTCTGCATGTTCTGAAGGCAAAAAGGTAAGCTGTCCAGCGTGGCTGATACTGGCTTCATTTTGGAGGTGTGAGATATTTGAAACTGGGAATTGCAGTAATTCTAGATACTTCATGGTTTAAACAAGACTGTAATATGCAGGATTTTTCAGCACATTGGGAGCATTAAGATGGTAAGAATTACACCTTGAATTCTAGTATCTGGCTGAAGCTCTGGGGACTTGTTCAGAAATAGGTTAACTTGAAATCAGAGGTACAAAACACATCTTCACATTCCTAATTCTGTCCTAACTGTATGGCAGGGGTGTGGGCATATGGCTGTTTTGTGTTGAGGTTTATCAGGATGAAACTGTTTTTGCTTGTTTCTTCAAACCTAACAGGCTGGGAGTCTGGCTCTTCATGTCTGAGATGCCTTATGGAACATTATCCAGTAATATGCTCTGGAAGCTCTTCTTTGTCATGCACTGTGCAGAGAGTGAGAACCTGGAAAAGCTCTGCTCTACTTTACAGCCTGCTGACTTCAAACAGAGACTGGAAGGTAGGATTTCTTCACTCAGAACCAATTCTAACAGATTCAGCTGCAGTTGCATGAGCAACAGGTTTAATTCTTCACAGGCTCCACTGTTAAATATACCCTCTGCAGTGTGACTGGTCCAGTGGCCTGAGAACTGTCTTGGGTAGTGTAACAGCAATTAGTTTTTTCTCCCTCCTAGCTGCATCAGAAAGATGCAAGAGTGCCATGCAGCAGGTACATCTTGTGTGTTCTCATGTCTAGTTCCATCTTGACCTTCAACAGCATTTGCAGAGTGATTTAGATCCTGAAATACAGCATTTTGTATTACTTGGGTTTTTAAGAGCTGTTTTTTGTTAGAATTGGAATTATAGGGATTGGAAGAGACCTCTGGAGACTGAGTCCAGCCCCTTTGCTGAGAGCAGGTTCCTTATAGTAGGTTGAGCAGGAAAGACTTAAATCTTCAGCTGTAGCTAGCTGTATAAATATTCCTTCATCTGTTTCTAAACTTGGTAGTTCTGGTTTCAGCGGTTTGTGTTGTTGGATATTTGCTAATCTTCCACAGCTATAGACACTGTCTACAGATGCTTTTTTTGTTCTATGTAGTTCCTCTCTCTTTTCCCTTAACTTCGATCTTCTCAGCCATCGTGCAGGCTTCAGCTATAGCAGACTTGCGTAGAAGCCAGTTTGAATGCTGCCTTTCCTTTGCTTCTTTCTTCATGAGAAAACTTTTCAGGACTTGATTAACAGGGAGACAGATAACCAAAGCAGTGACTGCCTACTCTGCAACCTCTTTCCTATCTCAAGAAAGAGCAAGTCTCACTGCCTGTCAGTTTTACTTTTCCGCTAGCTGACAGTCCACCTTTCACCACGTCAGCAAAATCTTGGAGAAAATTGTGGTTTTGAGAAATTACTAAGTGTCTTAACTCTGCAAGGTAGCTGTCACTTAGAGCAATGAATACAGAGTGCAAGAGGGATGTCAAGTTCCTTTCTTTCCCTTGTTCTTTCCCTTTCCCATGTGGCTTATTCTGCTGTGCCTTTTTATACAGTAATGACCAAGTCTTTTCTTGTTCTTAAATAAGGAGATGAGTGGGTGGGACATCAGCTGTGTGTCTACTGTATCTTTCAGGACTGCAGTTTGTATTACTGTATGGAAAAACTCTTCATTAAATTGCACAGTTCTCCAGCACATTGTTCATGTGTTGCGTTGGCTGTAGCAGTTTGATTTCAGGCTGAAGTACCGTTGCAAGATTCTTGAAAGGACTTGATACAGGGCCTAACCTGAGTGGATCTGCTTAATCACAAATGTGAAAATGCCTGCCTGTGCCAGTTAAGTGCTGGCATACGACAGAGTGCTTTTTCAGCATGTCCAGGTGCTGTGGTAAGACCACTGTAAAATGTTTATGGTGGTGTGTTTTGCTTCAGAGGAAGCAGGCCACTATGCAAACTGCTTGACAGCTGGAGTGCAGCTTTCAGTGTGTGCTTTGATTTTGAGAGAAATAAAATAAAATATACACACACACACACACACACATATATATAGTTAAAATCCTGTTCAGATTTCTTTGTATTCTTCTCTTTCTGTTTTCTTCCACTCGGACGATTGTTTTTTTTTTGGTTTTTTTTTTTCTTCTGTTTGCCTGCATTTCACTCTTGAATTTAAAGAACTTCAATTCTCTGCTTTCAGATGTATTTTCCAAACAAGTATATTCAGTAATTTTGTCATATTGAGTTTGAGAAGCAGAAATTGATTTTTCTTTGTAATTCATCAGCATATCTTAGGCCCAGTGCTAGGTATTTGTTTGTAATCAGCATAGAATGATCTCTCTAGTTTAATTGCTACTTGAGATCATGGTAAGTAGAATTAGCAGAGTCTCTTGATTTATCTAAATCTCTCAGCTCAGCTTGGGTGGGCTTAGTTTTAGTCTTTTCTTGGATGTGACACTGGTTGAAAACAGGATGTTTCTGTGTAATTTAGACTTCATCTGATGAACTTATTGCTGCAATCTATCATGGAAGCTGAAACCATGAGAACATTCTTAAAAAACAAAAACTCAAGCAGTTCTTCCTGTGGGTGAGCTTTTTTTGAAGCAGCTTTAGCTTTCACTTTGGATGACTGGTATATTTTCTGAATCACATGGGCTTGCTACACATTACTGTGTTCCTTGCACCTTTTTAAAAATCAACTGGTACTAGTCATTTCTGAAGAGAGGATCATGACTTGCAGGTTTCCATTAATGATAATTCCTTTGTGACCGATTTAGGGCTGACAACAGCAGGACTAGGGCTGACAACAGCAGGACTAGGGGAAATGGATCCAAGTTGAAGGAGGGAAGATTTAGGTTGGATGTTAGGGGGAAGTTCTTTACAAGGAGAGTGGTTAGGCCCTGGAACGGGCTGCCCAGGGAGGTTGTGGATGCCCCGTCCTTGGATGTGTTTAAGGCCAGGTTGGACGGGGTCCTGGGCAACCTGATCTAAATGTGTGTGTTTGGTAGCTCTGCTTGGCAGGGGGGTTGGAACTACATGATCCTTGAGGTCCCTTCCAACCCGGGTGATTCTGTGATTCTGTGTGATTCTGTGTAGAAGTATTGATTACGTATGTCCTAAAACACCAGTTTGTGACTTTTCTAGACCCACACCACCTCGAAAGTTTTGAAAAGTATCTCCAGTCAATGAACTGCTCAGAAGAAATCTGTCTACTCACCACATTTGCTCAGATGGCACAAACCAAACGAGCTGATGTTGATGAGGATTTCATTAAAATCATTGTTTTGGAAATATATGAGGTAAGAAATATTACTGGTCCGTTCGGCAGAGGATGGAGGTGATCATGTTCATTGTAACTGTGGGAACTGTGTCTGTTTAAACATGAAACATTCATGGTTTCTGTAGTTTTGCAGTTAAAAAAAAACAACTGATATAATCCTGCTTCTGAGGTTCATAATGTAGTACTGAATTAAAATATTCTAAATTGTTGTTTTTTTTTCTTTTTGGAGCAGATTTTCTAAGACTAAGCCAGAATGAAACACAAACAAAACCACATTTTTGTTTTTTTCTTTAACTTGAAGCTCTAAGATTCCTTGTGTAGCGTGTTGGTTTTTTCGTTTTTGTTGTTTTTATATGCTTACTTTTGGTCTATTTCTCTGCTGCTGGCCTCATAATTTCATCAGCTGTTTAGGCAATTGTTTCTAATGTTGGCGTTTTTCAACCTTGTTGTCCAGAATGGGGAAGAACAACTTGGTTCTGTGTTTTCACAAAGATGGTAGATTGCAGTGTCAGTGGAGGTCAGCCGTAACGAATAACTTCTTTTTCCTCATCTTCTCAGGTGTCGTATGTTAGCCTTTCAACTAGGGAGACATTTTCAAAAGTTGGTCGAGAGCTCTTGGGAGCAATTGCCAGTGTTCATACACAGATTATTTCTGTGCTGTTGGATCGAGTTAAAGAGACAATTGAGAGAGTTGGAATGGTAAGTGATAACTTCTGTCATTTAAAGCAGGCACCCAGGTAGAAATCATAGAAGCTATGTGCAGATACAGTTCAGTATGAAAGGGTCATGTTAAAGACCTGTCCGGGCTTTTAATTTTTGTTGTATTACTGTTTAAAGCATAAGAGCATAGTACAGGTTATTATTCCATGCTAAATACTGAATTGCCTTTTATTTTCTGTCCTCAAAGGTTTCTCTGTATCTGTTTAAAGAATTGCCTTTGTACCTGTGGAAACCTTCTTCATCTGAAATAGCACTGATTCGAGACTGGTTACTGAATTACAGCCTAACCACTGTGGAGAATAAACTGGCCTGCATTATCTTGGAAGGTCTCAACTGGGGATTGGGTGAGCAGGTATGTGTTAAAGCCAGGATGCTTGAACCTGGGTGGGTTTCCAGAGGAGAAAGTATTACTCAGCCTGGGACTGTAACTGAGTTCAGAGACAGTTATATGCTGTTGATACTATAGCTGTACATTTGAGGGCATGGGATGGGAAATTCACAGTGACTTTCTAGCCTTCTGCCTGAGGATTTGCTTGTGTTGGTTTCCTGTAGCACTGTAGCTGAAATTGAAAGAGACTAAAGCAGGAATGTTTTTTTTGTCTCCGATAAGGGAAATAGCTGACAAAACTGCTGACAGGATACTTCTTGTGAGTCACTTTATAAAGATATCTGTGACAGCAGAAGATAGAGGGATCCCCCCAGTGGTGTTTATGGGGGTGGTGTGGCTGTAGTTTGCAGGATTGTATCCAGATATGTTTTCACAATGTAAGAAAACTCATGATCGAAATAGAGGTTTCGAAGCCTTCACATTTTTTTTTAAATGATGTGGAAACATTGCATAATAGGTTTGCTCTAGAAGCCTAATCTGGAGGATTCAATCCAAACTGAGTGTATTTTTTTTTTTAAAGAGAAACAAGCAATAGAATTGGGAAAAATCCTGTAGCTTATGTTCAGTCATTTTGGCATTGTAATGATTGTAAAAAATTCTTCCCTTTGCTGTGTTGGTAACTGGAGTACTTGGAGACAAAGGTTGCTTTACTTTTTCTCCCTATTTTTGACTACAGTTGAAAACAAGCGAACAGGTGGGAAAATTTAACTGGGAAGTCTTTGCAATAGCAGTTGTGTCAGAGATGGGAGTGAAAATACTTCACTGAAGTTGCAGAAGCCTTTTAAATGAAGCAGAATTCTGATGTGATTCTGGATTCTGTTTTTAGAAGGATGCCCTTCATCTGGACCCAGCCATCCATTCTGAAGTTGCATTGATGGTCCTTGAAGCATACTTGAAATATCTCCCTCAGAAACCATATGCTGGATTGCTTTCTGAAAGCATAAAGCAGGTATTCCTTCTTCAAATCTACAGGGAAGAAGGTACTGCTAGCAACAGATAAGAAAAGCTACACAGAAGGACTGTTTTGTTTCTTATCATCCTTTTAGGAGCTACCCTATCAGGATATTATCATCGTAATATCCCAGATCTGAATATTTTTGCACTCGCAATGCTGTCTGAAAATAGTGCTATTTTCCTATGTGAGAAAATAAGTGTTTTTAATTTGTTCTCTTGTAGATTTGCATTGTTTTCTAGCCTGTAGTTACATTATTACAGTCTATTCTTCCTAAGCATCATCTGCTCATGCAGAGTTGGGCAGCACTTGCTTATTGAGAGGGTATTGAAGCAACTGGTGAACATAAGAGGCATCCTTCCAGTGGCTCCAGTTCTTAATTTTACTTCATTTGAAGACTGGAGTGTTCATCTCTTTTAGGAGCTTTTTAATAGTGATCAGTGCTGTGTTCCCTGAACACTCTACAAACACTTTTATATTGATTTTTACAGCACACTGATGACTGAGGAAGGTATGGCTGCAAGTTACAGAAGGGGAGTGGAAGGTTAGAAAGACCAAAGTTAAAAATACCTTTTTTAGATATTCAATCCAAGATGCTTGCATGTATTTATTCAAAGCTCCTAGCACTGTGTTGTTGCTTTGTCTCAGTATTTCCTATACAGTGTTTTCTCCTTTCCTGCACTCCTGTGCTTCTCCCCTACACTCCCCAAGTCTCTTTTCCCCACACTTTAGCACTTCATTATTTTCTCTGCAGTTCTGTGTCTTCTTTCTCTGCCGTACTTAATTATATTTTGTTATTTTGTGACATCTAGATGAGTTCTCTGCCCAAACCTGCTACAACCTAGGTTGCTACTTGTATTGTTGGGTCTGTACTAACTGGAGCTTGAGGAACATTTCTGCTTAGGTTTTTCTATACCCCCACTAAAAATGGAAGAAATGTCTGCATTGACTCATAAATCTGAAATTTACACTGATCTGTCAGAGCTTGTACACTACTTTTCCTAAAGAGCAGGTGAAATTTGAAATCTTTTGATCTAAGCAGACTGTTCATGATAACAGGCACATATGTGTTGCACAATGACTTTTCCTGCCCACGTTAAAAACATCTCTTTAAGAGGAAACTAAATTTTTAGACTTTGTTGACTGGTGGTAATTTTTATGTGTATTTGTTTATTTTAAAAAATGCCAAACATCTTCAAAGATGTGTGATGCTTGGTGTTTGTTTTTGTTTTTCCTTTTTTGGGTAAAAATATTTACTCAATCAGGCTGGTGTTTAGTAGGGGAAACGTCAGCACAACAGTGTGGTTTGATAGCTTTTAACAAAAGAGATGGGTGAAGGGAGAGAGGAGATGGAAATCAAGGTCACGGAAACACAGATTTGAAGTTAAATTAATTGGTGGTGACTCACAAGGTGAGTCTGAAAAATAATTACTGCTGTACTGGTCCACTGTCATGGTATTTTGAAGGGATAAGCTCATCCAAGCTGACTGGAGTCCTCCCAGACTGCTGCCATATGTGACGTGGTATGGATGTGCTTCCCCTCATTGCTGCTACTTTTGCTTTGTTTCAGGTCTCTTATCTAGCTAGCATTGTTCGTTATGGAGAAACACCAGAGAGTTCCTTCAACCAATGGGCATGGGGCTTGATTTTGAGATTAAAGCTTCACAGAAATGACCGTGGCATACAGTGTGGCTGGCCTGCAGTTCCTGTATCTGACAGCGTGCTTGACATGACAGAATCAATCACACTTCACCCCCTTCTGAAGGCTGTTAAAGCAGGCATTCCTATTGGCTGTTACCTTGCGCTGGCAATGACCACACTAGGTCACAGGTAAGTGTGTTTTCTGGGTTTGCTGTAAATGGATGACCTGGGAAAAGAGGACCCTGATCACTCTAGTGGTGAGCTAAGAGCTATTAACATCATATTAAGTTGGAAGATGATAACAGACTTCTGATGTGAGGGCTTGAGCAGTCTATAAGGACAAACAGTTTTGAACACTACAACTACCTTTATTTTCCAAAAACTTTTCCAAAAATTGCTTTTTCCAAAACATTGGGATCAAAACAGTGATTAGAACTAATATGGAAACTGAGGCATTATTTCTGGCCATTATGATCATATTATCTTTTAACCACACTTAGCTAGAGGACAACTCCTAACAACTTTCTAGCTGAGCTGCCATAAGAGTATTCAGAAAATACTGAGGAAGCCACTCAAGCTGATAATAATCAATGAGTAATTGAGAATTTTATAACCTTGATACTGAACCTCCTAGTTGTTTCCAGTACTTTCAGCTGGTTTGTAGGTATAGCTCTTGGAAATAATCAGGTGTACTATTTGAATAAGATGCAGAGGCAGGGATAGATTAGATTTAATTAATCAGTCTCTCCCAGGTTTTGAAAATATCTCTTGCTCCTAATAGAAGTTCTATTTCCTTCATATAATATTGCTGTACTTTTTCCAAACAAATTGTCTTGTGTTTCTTCTTCCAACCATTGTTTGGTGCTGTGGCTATGCCATAGATTCATACATGCTTATTAATAGTGCTAGATTGACTTGGCACTACTCTGAAGGTATTCTGGTTTGAAGATGGATGTTTTTACATGACTGAATGCAGAATGAAGAACAAGAAACCTTTTTACTTTTGATATTTTTTTCCAAACACAGTTTATGAACTTGTTAAGAACCATTTCAAATAATCTGCTATCTAAATAAAAGTGCTGGTACTTCTCAAACAAAAGTATGAGGCCCGTAATGTTAATAGAAAGAGGAAATAAAGAGCTTTAATGTATGCTAGTAACTTAATACTTAATTTAATAGAATCACAGAATATCCTGAATTGGAAAGTGCCCACAGGGATCAGTGAGTCCAGCCTGTGTCCCCCACACAGGACCACCTGACATCCAAGCCTGTTGTTCAGATGCTCCTCAAGTTCTGGCAACTCAAGGCCATGACCACTGCCTGGAATGGTCTCTCTGAGCCATGCCCACCACCCTCTGGTGAGGAATTCTTTCTTTTCGCCCAGCCTAACCTTGCCCTATGCAGCCCCATGCTGTCCCACTTGTCCTGTTGATGTCACTAGAGGGGACAGAGCTTAACACCATCCCTTTGCTTCCCTGCAGGCTGCCATGAGTCTTCCCCTCAGCCTCCTCAGGGCTGAACAAACAAGGGACCTCAGCTGGTCTTCACAGTCTTGCCTTCGTACCCTTCACCATCTGCATAGCTCTGTTTGGACACTCTCTAGTACTTTTATGTCCTTCTGGCATTGTGGTTCCCAAACCAAAGCATCCAGTGCTGCAGCAGCACATAGCAGAGCAGGGCAATCCCTCCCCTCTCCTGGCTGGCAGCCCTGGGCCTGATGCACCTCAGAGCAAGATTGGTTCTTTGGGCTGCAGAGCACACTGCTGCTCTGATTCAAGTTGTCACCGACCAGACTCCCACATTCCTTTCTTTAGGGCTGCTCTCCAGCTTCTCATCCCTAAGTCTGTACAAATAGCTAGGATTGCCCCTTCAGAGGTGCAGAGTCTGGCACTTGCACTTTTTAAACTTGGTATGGCTGCTGATCATTCAGCCCTCTAATTCACTAAGATCTTTCTGCAAGGCCTCTTGACCCTTCCAAAATTTAGTTTCATCTGCAAACTTGGTATGCATTTGAGTCCTGTGTCCAAGGATTTATTAAAGCAGTAAAGATAACTGACCCCAAAATGGAGCCATGAGGAACCCCACATTTCTGTGGTTACAGATCAGACATAAGATTAATGTTTACTATCTTGTCTGAACATGCAGTACTTTTTTCCCCTATCAAAACCTGATGCAGAGCAGCGTGCCAAGAAACTCAGTAGTCAGTTTTCTGGACAACAGTGGTAAAGTTCATCAGATCTAGCTGTAACTGCAGTACAAACTGTAAGGTAATGCTTGAGCTTCATCCATAGGGGGTGGAGAAAAAAGTCCAGAGGATCATCTATCCTAAGGCAATGTCAAGGCAGGTAATATGAAACTCCTTCTGTAGATATTGCCATTGTCTTGAGGGAGAGATTGGTTGACAAGGTTAGGCAGGAGCCATGAGCTTTAAATTATTGTTTATTTTGTTTTGTTTTATATTGTTTATTATTAATTATTATTATTGCCTTGGGTGAAGGCTCCCATCTTCATTGATGTATGGATGTATGTGTATATGTGTAGATATACATTTAAGTCTTCCAAAAGACAGGAAATACTGAAGAAATCTTTCAGCTGTTTAATAACTCTTCAGCTGAAGAAAAAAGTTCTGAATTTAGCTCTTTGGGATATCAAAGTTTGTGTAAATCTATGTGTAAATCTTTACGTTTCATTTCACAAAAAAGACCAGCATTCCATGTCTGTTTTTTCTTCTTTTTTTTTTTTCAGTATTCTACATGTTTTTCCTTTTTTTTTTTTTTTTGTTGTTCTGTTTTTACAGCATTGAGAAGTTCTGTGCTGAAGGGATCCCTCTTTTGGGTGTACTTGTCCAGTCTAGATACTTGAGAACAGTAGTCCATGTACTGGATAAAGTTTTACCCATATTTTACTCTTGCCAATATTATCTCCTGAAGAGTGAACAGTAAGTATGATATGTTCCTAACATGTTTATTGCTTAAGGCTGGTGAAAGTTAGTCTTAAGTGTATTATTTATTCTGGGTTTTGTGTTTAGTGAGAATGTGACGTGACAGGGAAGAGTATCTGCTTTATTTGCCAAAATACTTTTTGTCTTGTGGTTGAGAAGGCGGTTGTGGAAGCTCCTAGCTTGAGGTGATTGGGAAAGATAAGCAGTTGATACTGCCTAACTGTGTCCTTACTGGAGCAACAAATGGGAATGTTCCCAGGTGCTGGGCCTCAGTTCTTTGTCCTGGTAAGTTAGTAATGCGGTCTCTCATGTGCTTTTGGTTTGTACCACGTGGTAGCTCCTCAGACAAATCCTGGGCTGGACTTGTGTGCTGTTATGGGTCAAGAACTATTCCCAAAAGACAGCCTTGCTGTGACCCACCTCTTTAGGAGGGTAGGAGAATCAACTGCAGATGCAAAGTTTGTTCTGCTGCTTGGTTTTAGTACCAGGCAGTGATCTGAAATGTATTTAACTGAATAGATTGAATGAGTGTCTTTCAAAGAGTTAGAGCTCTTCTGTGGAAGTTTCTGTGACTGGAATATGTGGTGCAGCCCATCTGTTGCTTCCAGGAAGCACTGCCTTTTCTAAAAAGCTAAATGGAAACTACAAGCTACTGCTTGCTGTCTGCACAACTGTACACTCGCAGTTCCCAGTTTGGCCACGTTTCAAGACTTATGCCGTGTCATGTACTGTTCAGTTCTCAGATTTTGAAAGCATCCCACAGTTTCAGATGCTTTCATTTCTGGTAAAGCAGCCTGGAACTACAGTCTACTTTGAACTGCTCGTACTGTACAAGTGATGTGGTTAAAATGGAGCTATTAACTTTGCAACATGGTTGTAAAGCAAAACCTTAGTATGTGGGTGTCATTAGTGCTGTTGAATTTTTGTGCTCAAGTTTTAAATTCTCCAGAAAGAGTTCTCCTGTTTGTCATGCTGTACGATTTATTTTAGGATTAATTAATGGAATTTAATTTGTTGATATTCTTAGGTTTTTATCTCATGTCCAACTGTTCCTTCAGCTGGATAGTGGAGTCCCTCAAGGCATGACCCAGCAGGTCACCCATAAGGTAACACAGCACTTGACAGGAGCGAGTTATGGAGAAAATGTTAAACTGCTCAACAGTATGATACAGGTAAGAAGATTAAAAAAAACCAAACACAACAAAACAGTTGTGGGAGAAATGCCTAATAATATGTATGTGTGTATATATGTGTGTATGTTTACATTTTATATAAATATTTGTATGTTAAACTAAGGTAATACTTAAAGTTACAAAGGTACAGAATGTGTCAGTTCTGCAACCACGTAAAGTTCTTCATTGGGCTTGAAGTGTTGGCTTTGGTTTCCTGAAATACTTTGGTTCAAGCTTGCCTAAATTTGGCAAGGTCAAAAGGTCAACAGGTCAACAATACATGCATGAAAAACTACTTGGAAGATAGATTTCCTACTATCAGAACTCCTTCTGAAAAGGGAAATTGGCACAGATCACTACTGTCTCATTTGAGATAGTTGAAGAGTGAGGTAGATACATAAATGTTTGAAAGCTTTGCTTTTAACCATCAATTTATAACCACAGCATGACAAAACGTTTCTGTGTTCAGAAACAGCAGTGAAGAACCAAAGCCCACTATCATCTAAAAGTAAGGACTAAGAGATGCTTGTCTGCTCTGGGAGATCCTTTTGCAGGAGCAGCAGGCAGCACTTCAGACACAGGTGCTGTTTGTGTCTGCAGGTTGTAGGGGATCCTGCTCATTGCGGACTTTGTTTTTGCTAATCCCATCAGATGCATAGATCTCTGAGATGCAGAATCTCTTTTGAAACTTGGAGATGACAAAGCCGTATTTTTGCACAGGTATAGAGAGCATCGTGTTAAGGACATGCCCGTAGCCTCATGCAAGCTGAACAGTTGTTCAGCAAACCTTCGTGCTTCAATTCAAGCTGAAAGAAAGCTCTTGAATAATTCTATCCTTGAATTTGTCAGACTCACATTTTCCGAAGTGGCCAGCCAAACGGAGTGGGGCCGACTGCAGTACTGGAGTTCTGGGTTCAGGTCCTCATCAGCCAGCAGCTGTGGCACAGGGACCAGGCAACGCTCTACTTACTGGATCACTTATGTAAAGCTGCTTTTCAGTACAGCCAGGAAGACTGCATACAAAAGCTGCTTTACCAGCAGCACAAGGTATATGGGTGTGGTGTGTTCCTGTGACTGTTGGATAAATATAATTTTGATATGAATCTGTTTTCCTGAAAGGCAACAAGAACAGTTGCAACAATCAGTGACAATGTCGTTATGCTGTTTGATTTGGTTCTGAATAGCTCAGGATGAGTGGAATAACTGATAATTGATCGATGATTAAAACCTATCTGAAACTCAGATTTCATTCAGAGGAGTTCTACCATAGTATTTTAGTTTGTATTCTTTGCATTTTGTATGTTAAACAGTATCTTTAGGGCAAAGTAGAGCATCCTGTCTTGAAAAAAACAGTGTCACTGTAAAACAAACTTTTCACTGATGAGAAGTAAGGTGCAAGCATGGGATTCAATGGTAACTGACTGAGCTGTGGTTGGAAAGTAATTCTGTGAGTCAGAAACGAACCTCAGGAAAAGCAGCATGATATCTCTGTAGCTTGTAAATCATCTATTAGGCCTCTTAGGGGAAAAAATGTTTTGTGTTTCCTTGCAGAATGCTTTAGGGTATCATTGTGACAAAGGTCTGCTGTCTTCTCTTGTTAGCTGGATTGTGGCAGGCAATGTGACTCCCTCCTTTGTTGAGGGCAATGCCAACTCATCTCAGGTAAGTGTGGTGTTACATAAACAGCCCTGGGAAAAGCAACACACAGGTGTTTGTTTTTTCCTGCTTTCATGGGGTTTTGTAGATTTTCTCTTGCTCTTTCTTTCTCCCTACCTCTCTTTCTACAAGTATTGTGATAAAATCCTAATTTAGCTGAACAAAGTGTTGCAGATTTCTTATACCCGTGAGAGCAGGGGCATTCTTCCACAGAAGAGTTTTGTTGGATCTGTGTCCAAGAATGCATAAGTAGAATTAATTTGTTAAGACTAATACAAATCTTTAGTCGCTTTTGATATATTTAGCAGGAGAAAGTGTATAAAGGCTGATTCTTCTACTAGATTCATCCATTTCTGATTAATATTTTCCCTTCTCCTCAAACATAAAGATGAACAAAGTAAAGCCTAGCAGTACCCCAGCTGGAGGTGGAGTGCTCAAAATTAGACGCTGAATAAAAAGGATCTGTGCCTGTAAATAAGGAGGAAACTGTTTTTCAGTTTCCTTTTCTTGATGTGACACTACTTCTGCAGATTTTTAATGAGAGTCTGGAAAAGAAAGAAAACAGCAAGCAAGTTTGTTATCGGTATTTCTGTTGTTATTGTGTTGTACAGGTCTGGTTTTCGTGGATGGTGTTAAATATTGAGTCCATATTTGAAGAAGATTCACAGCTTCGCAGAGTTGTGGAGGGGGAGTTAATTATTAATGATTTGTCTCCTGATCAAGCTTTGAAGGTGAGAGAGCTGTTCATTCTCTACTCATAGGGGAACTGCTGTAGTAAAATACTCTTCTCTATTGTGCAGTTTTTATCTCTTTCACTTTTAGGATAAAAGCGTAACGAATACCTTACCTGCTTGGCTTTCCAGGGAGGAAATGTATTTAATGGAAGCTTTGCTTTGTGTTTTGAGTTGAATATTTAAAGACTACTCTATAAATCTGTTTGTAATTGTTTACAGAAAACTTAATTCAGTAACTGTTGCGTTTATTTGATATCCTGGGTCATCTGAATGCCTTTCAGTCTGTGGGGCATTGATTCTGTATCACTGAGATGAGTGCTCTTGTTTTACAGGTGGGAAAATGTCTGTCAGAAAATGTTTTAAATCTGAATTTTACAAAAACTGAGTGCCTTGTTTCTCCCTGCTGCTGCTGTGTTCTCTAACACCACCAGCCTTATTGGAGCCTAAAACAAGAACCTCTGCCTCTGTGAGGAAGACCTGTAATTGCACCTTAGGCCCTTACATTGGCTTTTCATTTCAGTAGTACTCGCATTCATGCTTTTATAATTTTTTCACAAGCTTTAGTGGCAGCAGCATTGTTCTCTAAGAGCCATTACATGGTGTATAGATGTATCACAAATTTACATACGAACGTATTCAAACTTTCAAACTGAGTTTTCATGCTGTGCTGATCTGCTGGGATAAGCTGTTACAACCTGCTGCAGGGAACTGCACCAGGGCACTTGTCTGAAAAAGTTTCCTTTGCAGAAAGCCCAGACCCAGCTGAAGCTGCCTGTTGTGCCTTCGCTTCAGAGGCTCATGATTTATCGCTGGGCCCATCAAGCCCTTGCTACCCCTGCTGATCACCCTCTCATGCCACTAATCTGGCAGAAATTCTTCCTGCTTTACCTTCACAGACCAGGACCACAGTATGGGTGAGTCTGATCATAAAGGCTGTGGCAAAATAGCGAGCACTGGGATGCTTGCAGTGTAGTAAATGCCTCACTCATCTGAGAGCAGTGGTTACCAGTAACTACTCCACAGTCAGTTAGGTGCAGATGTCCTGATTTGGCGCTCAACTTTTCTTCTTTATTTATTTTCAGGTTACCTGTAGATGGCTGTATTGGAAGACGATTTTTCCAGAGTGCAGCCCACATTAACTTATTAAATGAAATGAAGCAGCGCCTAACAGAGGTGGCAGACTTCCACCACGCTGCCAGCAAAGCATTGAAAGTGGAGAGTCCTGTAAAGAGCAGTGACAGACCACTGGAGAAGGCGAGCTGCTTGCCAGGTTACCTGACTTCACCAGAATTGCATAAGGAGCTTGTCAGGTAAAGAAGGCCTGCTTTGTTCAGTTTCATTCAAGGCAGATGCTTGAACTGCTAGCTGCTGTGCTACTGGAGCAGTGTTAGCCGTGGGAGATGTGAAGGGTTGCAGCTCTTGGCTGATCTAGAGTACCTAAGCACTTGTTACGTACCGAGTTGTGGTCATATCTCTGTTGATACAAGGTGTTCTATTGAAGGGAGTTGATCTTACTAATTAAAGCACAACATTATTGATAGAGTTGTCACTCTCCTTAAGGGAGAGTTTTGTTTTTTAATTAATGCTATTCCCATTTTGTTAAAGTACTTCTTGTTTAGGCATATCTGCTACTTTTATGTGCATTACTGACTATCAGTGTAAGAGCTGCATTCTGTGTATATATATGTGTTTGACACAGACTGGGCCCCAGCTTTCATCTGGGTACAGCAAGGAATCCACTGGGAACTTCAGCACATGATTCAGTTAGCACAGTTTACCAACTTAGTGTGCCAGAGCTGAGCTGTGATTGTGTTATGTGCTAGCCTGAAAGTGGTACATCTGCCTACCCAAAACCTTAGTGAAAGCATCTCCTCACTTTTGGGTAGGTTAAGGAGATGCTCAGTTATTGCAAGTCAGCTGATGAACACTCATCTTTGTAAGGAAATTGGCTGTTTCTAGAGCCATGTATCTTAATGAAACCATAAGTAAATACAGAAGTGCATATTTCTGTTGCACAGACTTGTGATTTGAGAAGTGTACCTTAAAAAATATTTGCAGTGTTACAGTGTCTGAATTTTCCTAGAAACTACAGTTGGAAAAGATAACCAGGAAGGAGTCCCTTGTTGAGGGGGGTTGGGCACACAGCATCTGCTGTATGAGCTACTGACAAGTGATTCCCCCCAGCAATCAATATGTACTCTACAAGCAAACAAGGGAGCTTATAAATCCTTTTCAGTCATAGATGAAAAATAATCTAGAGACGTTCACTGACTATAACTTGATTAATATTTTGTCAGCCTTTCGTTTCAAAGGATTTCCCTACTCCATCATAAATCTGGAGTGTTCTACAGCAAAATAAATCTTATGCTCAGAAAGTTTAATGGCCATCTAGACAAAAGAGAAAATATGGGCTGAATTAATCAGGGCTGACTTTTGAACTTCCATTTTCTCGTCAGTGACATTGATGCGAAAAACAGGAGTTTGTTTGTGATATTTAATACTATGGTACAAAGATGTGGTGATGGTCTTGTTCTCCCCCGTATTCAATCAGGAAAACTTGGATGGTATGATTTGAAAAATAGGTAGCACTCATCATAGTGAAGGATGAGATACGTATATTTTTTGAAGTACAGAGTTAGGAGAGAAAGAAATGAGGGTAATGTTGGTGTGAATCTGAATCTGAAAAGAAAATAATAGGACAACACAGGTGCGAGTTTCAGAGCAGGCTTCTTAGGTACATATATATCTTCCTTGGTCTTTTGCATGGGCTTATTGATGTAATTACTTAGGACCCAGGGTTGGAATCTTTTCTTATGTACTGTTTAGTGTAAATGTCTTGCTGTTCTGAATTTGTACAGTTACTCTTGGTTATTGCACTTCTTGAGTGGTGAGTGTGGCTCCCCAGGGCTGCTGGAGCTGAAGGAGCATTTGGACACTGATCTGAAATGTGGAGTTAGGCATTTGAGCTGTCCTGTGTGGAGTCCCATGCTGGACCCACGGTGTTTGTGGGTCCCTTCCAACTCAGGATTCTCCATGGCTCTAGTTTCTTTGCACTGCTGCTCTTGAGCTCAGACTTAGAAAACTAGTCAGAAAGCCTCTGAAAAGTCTAAATTTTGACCCATATCAACTGTTATAGTGGTTGTTGCCTTTAAGCCTGCAGAATGAGACTACTGTGTAATATATGCTGTGTGTATTGATTTATTTTTTCATTTTTTGTTTTTCTTCTCAGGCTTTGCAATGTTTTTATCTTGTGGTTAGAAGAAGAAAGCTTTCAGAAAGGAGACACATACATTCCTTCTTTACCAAAGCAGTATGATGCACACAGACTTGCTAAAATCATGCAGAATCAACAGGTGATGTACTAATGACACTGGCAAGATGGGATCCAAAATTTGCTTCATTTGCAAATGTGGGTCCTCTAAAGAAGTGAGAGACTTAGTGTCACTGATCTTCAGTACTCCTCTATCATGTATGGTAGCTTTAGGAAATAGGTCAGAATGGTAAAAATCCTGTGCTCTCTAAAGCTGCCTTTCTTTATATTTAAGACAGCCTCATGTATAGATTTTTAGCCTGTGTTAGTGAGAATACAGTCCTTATTTTTTTACTATTTTACAGTTCTTTCTATGTTGTAACTTTAGAGAAATATCTTTATTTCTCTGGATCTTTAAATTGAAAGTACAAATCTGCTTATATTTGTAATCCGTAAAATATCAGGTTCAGATTTAAGCTAGTGAGCAAGAAATACATGCTGTTAAACCTCAGTAATTATTAGAATTTAAATGCCTGCAAAAGAAAGATTTTGGACGAGCATTTCTTTGTGCCTGCCTTATTCTCATTCCTCTAGCATTTGTCAGATTTCTTCTCTATCTTTCAATGGATTATATGTATACGTGTTAAATTTTTTTCATCACTTCAGATACTTTTTTAATAGAATTTTCATATGACTTGAAATTTCAGAGTCCACTTTTATCTGTTTCAGCATCCTAGCTAATGCAATGGGTACATAATTTATGGTAATTACCAGAATTATGGTGATTTAAATTAACTGTTCTGTCCCTTTAGGATCTGTGGATGGAGTATGTCAATATTGAACTGATACACCACGAGTTTCAGGAAGCTATAAACCTTTGGACACGGGCTCAACTTGAATCATACACACCAGCTGCTACTTCTGCAGGGCAAACAGATTTCACCAACCCTTTGTCAGGTAAGAGATAAGAATATTGGTGGTGAAACTGGGATAGGAAGGGTTATATTATGGGTTAACTCACCCAAAAAAGCGTCTTCCAGATAGGCTGGATCCTCAGAAAGTGTAGGTAAAAGGCAGCTGCAAGCAAAGATAAAAACCACTATGACTAATCCCAGAAAGCTTGTTTCTGGTATTTTTGTTAGCTGCATGTTTCCTTGCTGTTTGCTTGGAATTTTTATGCACCAAAAGCCTTGCCCAAAAAGGGATAATGATCATTGTAGGTGTATTAAGGATATGGTGAGATAGGATTTTTGGGGGGCTGATTAAAAAGGGGAGGGAGGGAGTAGAAGGAGTCTGGAATATCTTTATGGGTGAGTTGGCATTATTTGGGTAAACTGAGTGGGAATCAGCAGAGGAAGAGAACTGAACTGGAAAGAGAGTGTGCTGTGGGAAGGAATTGGAGCTGACAAAACTAGAGACAGGGCTGAATTGTAGGAAAAGGAAGGTAAATTTGGCTTAGAAGGAATAATGAGCCTCTGTCAGAGGAGAATAAATGGAGGTGGTAAGAGGAAAACTGAACGATGTGTAAGTAGGAGTGGCTAAGGATAAACAAGGAGAGCTGTAGCTCCTTGAATCCTCACAGTGTTTGGTGGAGCAGGTTGTGGAAATTAGCTTTCTGAAATAAAAATTGTTAACAGGAATAGGAAGATTAAAGGGGTGGAGTACTGAGAGTGGTGCTAAAAGTGTTTCGTGTTATAAAAAGGAAAAAAAAAGACAAAAACACAACCAACCAACCAACCAAAAAAAAGATACAAAGAAAAACCCCAGAATGAGATAATTATTTTGTTCAATTTATTCTAAAGTTTTCTTATTGACCAAGTGATTTCTGCTTTCTCTCCCAGCCAAAGAGAGGATAATGAATAATTTGAAGAAGTTTGATTTGCCCAAGCCTCCTCTTTCACTCCAGCCTATGAAAGCCCCTGTGCCAGTTATTTCCTCTGCCAGTCTGATAAATCAGAAAGAAGCAATTCATCTCACACACACTGACCTTAAAGTCTTGCAGGGACATGCCAAGTAAGACTTTGCTGTTTTCTTTCTGCCTCCCATCTGTCCAAGAGTATCTTCAGGTCTCTTTTGCAGCAGTCTAACTGGTGATGTTAGCACAAGGCTGATGGTATTTGGCTTCTCCCTGTTTGCCCAGGTTATTTTTTTTGCTGCTGCATTGTTCTTTATTCTACTCCTATAACTTACTGCACAAGTTTTATCTAATGGCTGAGATTACATCAACTGGCATCTGACAGCTACATATTCTTTTCTCATTCAGTGTGCTTCTTAATTAAATCTTCCCTTTAGCCTAGGCTTACTGAAAATTAGTTAAACATTTTGCACTAGTTCAGTGGTGATAATCTGAAGCACAGGGATGCTGGAGAAAGAGACTCCATTTCCGAGAGAACTGTTAGATCTGTGGATGAAAGAGAGGAAACTTCATTAATATTCCTACTAAGAGAATTCAGGTAAAGTATTTTTGAAGTTTCAGACACAGCTGATGGCTCATAGCCACTCCCACACAATGTCATTGTTTAATAATATTATTTAGAATAAATAAAAAAAATCCTCATTAAGCCTAAGGAAGAATGTACCTTAATGATTCCAGCAGCAATGTCAGGTGGGCACTTTTCTGTTGACCGAGTCATTCCACAGTCCAGTTTTTTTCTGTTGTTTTTTTTTTTTTTTTTGCCTGGCAGAAAATTTCTTCTGCAGTGGATGATGTATTTAATTTTCCATCTGGTCATTGAGAATAATTAAAATAAATTTCTTATGCAGGCTTAAGCAGTTTTGCTCTTCTTATGAAGCATTTTCTGTTAGAACTTCTACATTCTATCACTACAGAATTATTAACACAATTTCCTAAGTTTTTGTTTTCTATTATATAAATATATATATTTCTGTTACGAGTTTTTGTATAGCCCATTAAATTGAAGCCTCAGCTCTTCCTTTTGAATTCCTAGCATTACTATTCTTGCTCAAGATTTCAGTAACCTCATTAATAAGCATTTTTCAGAACTGCAGCTCTTTGGGAATCCCAACATGTTGCTCTGAACAATGAAATACTGGACACCATACCTAAGCTGTACGTCAATCGGGAGGAGCAGATCACCCTCCACCTGGAGTGCCGGGGAGCTTCAAGTAAAGGCTGCCAGGGAGCAGCTCTTGTAACAATCCAGGTTAGAGATAGGGCATCCTTTCTGTTTTGGGGCTGGTGGATGTGGGTAATGGAAGTAAAATGATTGAACGGTTAACAAGAATGGATTTATTTGGTGAGGTGCTGCCATACGCCTGTTAAAAGAAGTAAATATTAAGAAAAATCAAACAACTGAAGCCTGAAATCCCTCATATGTAATTCTCTGAAGGAGATGCAGATCAACAGAAGAGCAAGTTATTGTGTAAAGTTTTGGATTACTTGCAGTGTCTGTGATAAATTGCTTCCCAATGTGTGAATGTAGGAATGTACTCACAGATACGAATGAAGGCATCAGAATGTTCATAGATTAATTCCTATATTGCTTGCTAAGCGAATGTATTGATCTCGCCTTAATCCTGTGGATTAAGTCTTTTGGCAAAGACATTGATTATATTAATGTGTCATAATTAAATGAGAATGTGACTAAGGGGTAGAATGCAGTAAATCTTATCAAAACTCACAGGGGAAAACCTTCTGTAGTCAAGAGTTCTCTTACAAGGCTCTGCTTCGTTTTTGGTTGCAACATCAAAGAATTTTTGGAAAAGATGCTATTCTGAAATGAATGTCTCTGTCATTTAGTTTGAGGGGAAACATAAAAACGAAGCAGTGAGCCAGCAGCTTCATGCTCTGCGTAAAGAAGTGAGACAGCTGCAAGCAGAAGCCACGAAGCCACCTTCTCTGGGTGTTGTGGAAGCAGCAGTACACGTGGAAAACTTTATAACGTAAGTTGTTCAGGCAGTTTTAGGTAGCAACGTCAAACATATTTGCTTGCTTTTTATAATGGATACCAGTCTAGATCAGCAGCAGAGCTGGAACCCTGAGACCTGCATGTTTGTGATAGACCTCTAAAGGAATAAGCCTGTGAGTTATCAGAGGAGCTAACTGCTCATCATTCAAGCATAATATGGCATACAGTATGTTTTCAACTTATTATTTTCTGCATTAGAATACCCTTTTTAACCGTGGAGCAGGAGGAGTGATGGCAGTCATGCTATGTAAAGCTTTAAAATAAGACAAATTTTATTATTCTGAGGGTGAAAGGTACTGGCTCTGGTTGCCCAGAAGAGTGGAGTTTCCCTCCTGAAGATCTTCAGAATCCACCTGTTCATTGGCCTGGATTCTCTGCTCAGCATGACCCTGCTGGGGCAGGTGGGACCTGGGGGGCACAGAGGTCCCTGCACAACCCAACCATTGATTGTCATGTAAACCAGAAACACGTATCTTAGTGTGATGTGCTGAGGCAAGAAACCTTTCTTTAGTAACATGGATTACTTTCCATATGCAAATTGCATCTGCTTTTTTTTTTTTTTTTTTTTTTTTTTTTTTTTTAAACAGGACCTTAATAAATATCTACAAAGTGCAGCCTATGCCTGCAATTAAGAAAGTTGGGATTAGTTTGTTTTTTATCATAGTGGAGTATGTGTGTGATGAAACTCAACGCAATCCTCCCACAAGGCAGTTCTTCACTTCCTGCATCGAGATCCTAGGCCAGGTGAGTATATTCTCTAGTACTGTATGCTAAACACTTACTCTGTTGCCTGCTGATGTCGAGTGTCTAAAACCTTCAGAAGCCTGAACTTTAAATTCTAAGCTTCTATCCCATTCCTCACTCAGCAAGTTGTGTAATGTACGTGGTATATTGGACAGTTTAGGCTTGCATGCATGCAAAACAAAAACCTCTGAGATGCTTGCTGAAAGATGCTCCCTATTAATTACATGCTACACTAATTAAATGCTGAAGCAGGCTGGATTTTCACGGGGATGCTTAAATTTTGGTACATAAAGGAGTGGTTTGGCATGTGTTTCTCTGTTATGGATCATTTTCTAGCTGACACAAATCTGTGTTTAATTGTTTTGTCTTCTAAAGCCTTGCGGAGTTCTTTGTGCACTGAGTTGGCAAAAACTTTACTGCTTCTTGGTAGTAATGTTTGCAATGAGATTGCATTACGTAGATGCTCTGTGAAAAAGCATTATCCTCTGCTGTGTGTCCAGATATTTATTTTGATCTCTTAGATACAGTGTTTTTCCTATGTCCAACTGTACACTAGAAATCTTCTTGCAGGGCAGCTTTCTATACCCACAGTTCTATGTAAATCTTTACTAATGTCAAATAGGGCTGCAGAAATCTGGATTCACTTTATTTAATTAATTTATCAGAAAAATTGGATTTCTGAATATGTTTTATGCAGTGTTTGTGGTCACAAGTGCTATTCTTCAATGTGCTAGGGAAGCAATGTTTATTTTACAGTTACCTTTGGTGGAATGGCAGTATTTACTTGAAGTTGCTCTCAGTCAGCCTTTGCTTTTTAGAATATATGTTTTTTAAATATACAGTTGTTATTATCTAAACAAAAAGTTGTAAGGGGTGTGTTTTTTTTTTTCTTTTTCTTTTCTTTTTCCCCAGTGGATTCATATTGGACCGTTTTTCTCATTATTCCTTAGGTGTTCATCAGTGGGACCAAGTCAGAGTGCAAACGTCTCCTCCAGACAATCCTGCACAACCGAAGGCTCTGTACGCTTCTTTCTCCATACTTCACTCCTGTTGCTTCTCCTGATGAGTTTGTGGCTTTGTATGAAAAAGTTGTGACCTTCCTGAGTGAGGACAACAGTGATGTTGTCTTCATGCTGTTGACAAAGGTAAAATTCCTATATGAATATTGAATCTGTTTTGTGGGTTGCTTATGTGAGTCTTCTTAAAGCTATGGAAGAGAAACCTGGTACTTCAAAATATCTTTGACAGCTTCTATGTGTTGCTCATACTAAATGCTGTTTCTTATATTTAAGCTAAAGAGAGGCTGGAAGCAAATCCAGATGGGAATGTTGAATTACTCTTTCCTAGCCCAGATAGTATCAGTGTGTGCTTCCTGTGGCTTCCTCTTTGGTACACTCTTATTCTTGAGGTGAAATCAAAGCAGGCACTGCATGGTATCTTCTCTTTGATATCTCTGAGGAGGTGTTCATCCAAATTGCCAGTGAATCCCATCTGTCTTTAAAAAACAAAAAAAAACAAAAAAAAAAACCCAAAAAAGCAGATAAACAGAAATCTTTCTTCTCATTAGATTCCACAGAGAAGGAGCTCTGCAGCTGTAACTGTCAGCTGGTTCTGGTTTGTGCATTACTGAGCTTTCCCTGATGGCATAAATCACCACTGTCTCTGCTGAGCCAGTTGGAAACAGATTGCCTGGAGGCTACAAAAGCTTTGAATCTCCATATTAAAACTTAGGGACTTCAAGGACTAGACCAGCACAATGCTTTTAAGAGTTTGATAGCAGTACTGAAGCGTGGAAGCTCATATGTGTTTCCACAAATTGGAGAACCCCCTGATAAAAGTCTCTGTATAAATTCAGGGACAACTCTAATGTGCTGAATCACAATCTTTGTAAAGAGTTACCTTGGTTTTAGGATGGGGGTTAGTAAAAATGAAAATTTCTCAGGTTTTCCTTAAGTGTGTACTTAAAAACCTAGGCAGGCTTTTCACTCTGACGGTTTTTCCCTTTTCCTGAAGGTGCTGTGGCCATGAAAGCTTCAACTTACAAATGCTTCCTGTCCTTTGTTCTAGTTTGACCTTATGCAGTGGTTAAATGTCACTAAGCCGCCTCTATCTGAACGTACCAGGCTTCTGGAATCTATTCACTTGGCTCTCAATGCATGTGGCCTTGAACCTGAAGAAGATATTTTGATGCCGTTTAATATCTTCTGCAATCATTGGACTAACCTTCTCCAATATCAGTTCCCTGATCACTATAGTGATTTTTTAAGACTGTTTGTGCAAAGTGAGTATCTGAATTGATAGTGTGCTTTTGTACCCTTCTGGGTTATTTACAAAGAGAGAAGAGGAGAATAACAAGAGTAGCGTGATATGCCCAGCCAGTCCTCAGAGCTGGCCCTCCTGACCAACTTCACAGTGTTTTCCTTTTTTGTCACATGCTGCCATGCAGTGTAGAAGATCCCTTTGGCCAGTTCAGGTTAGCGTGTCCTGGTTCTGCCCCTGCCCAGCTCCTTGTGCTCTCCAGCCCCACAGCTGGCAGGACAGTATGAGAAGCTGAGAAAATGAGATGTTCTTGGCTGCGTGCAGCACTGCCCAGTGACAGCTAAAATATCCATGTGTTATCAGCTTTGGTTTTCTCCCATAGCCAAAACATAGCACAGGTCATTGTGAAGGGGGGAAAAAAACATGTGTCCCACCCGAAACCAGAATGCTTTCTGTTTCTCCCAGGTTCCTCAGAGCAGCTTCTAAGCCCCGACTGTTGGAAGGCAGCACTTAGAGCATTGGGATGTGGTTCACCAATGACTGATCAGGGCAGCTTCAAGAAAAGTGATTGCACTGAAAGTCCTGTGTTACGAGATGCTGGAGAAATTCTCCTGTCTGCAGAACAAGTAAGTAGCTCTCTGGTTGATTTACTGTGTTCTGCAGCTGAACAGGTGTCCTAGCAGTGACAGATAACACTACTGTGCAGTCTGTCTTCAGCTGATTAGTGTTTTTCCTTTTTACAGGTTAGAGAGACAATAGAATGGCTTTCTACCTCTTTCTGCAAGCTTCGTCTAGCTTCAGTGGACTTCAGGACCTTTGGTCTCTTTTCAAAATGGAGTCCTTATGTGCCTGAAGTAAACACATTTTTGGAGTATCTTACTAAACGGCTTATTGAAACTGAAGTTGTCAATTTAGCCCAAGAGCCTGTTGGCAGCAACAGAGTTTTAGCAGGTAATATGTCTTAAGAGCACATCACAGAATCACAGAATGGCCTGGGTTGGAAGGGACCTCAAGGATCATCAAGCTCCAAATCCCCTGCCACATGCAGGGCCACCAGCCTCCCCATTTAATACCAGACCAGGCTGCCCAGGGCCCCATCCAGCCTGGCCTTGAACACCTCCAGGGATGCAGCATCCACAGCCTCCATGGGCAGCTGTTCCAGCACCTCACCACTCTCATAGGAAAGAGCTTAAATGTTACTTACTCTGTAAAGAACTTCACATGACTTGAAACTGAGTGCTTGTTTTGATTTCTTCTGTTTAAGGCATTTTAATTTTCTCTTTATTTGTATAATGATGGCAGCCTTGAAATACAAACAAGCTCTGCAGAGAGCCAGTTGGGACTTCCTTTGTTCTTACATTCCTGCTTGCTGGAGGATCCTTCTTTAAATTTCCTGATCCAGAGTTTGTTTTCAGATTATTTTATGGACTGATCCCTCTTTAAAGAAAAATACAATCTTTGGCACTGAGCACAGGTTTGGAAACAGGGGAGAACTCAGTGTCATCATGGTTTCATGGTATATGGTTTTTAATTTGGAGAAAATTGTCTGTGCATATTCTATTTGAGTATGTGGACAAACATTTTGTGAGTTACTATTACATCTGCTATCTGAAAGATATTCTAAAGAAAATAACAATACGAAAATCTAAACAGTACAAAAAGCTTATGGTTGTTGTTGAAACAATCATAATATTGATGAAAGTCACAGGCCTTGTGCATCCAATTCTTGATTATAGAGAACTGATATAATGTTGTCATAAGGAGAGAACATTTTCTCCAGGTTTGGAGAAGTAATTTGTTCGTGGCTGCCAATTTGAGACATAATCTTTTTCACTTTGTTTTTTTTAGCATTGCAGTCCTTGTATTCAGTTATTGCTGGACTCTTTAAACCATGGATACTAGTCTTAGACAAGGAAGATGCAAGGTAAGAATTGCATTAGCAAAAATTTTATTTTGAATAGGAAGAGCATTAGCTCTGTAAGAATGGCTTTTACTGTTGTGATTTTTTTAATTGTGCTATGATTTTCTGCTTAAATAGCTGTTGTGTGTATCATATTGTTAATCATTAGGCAAGTATTTAATGAACTGCATAAGGAAATTGTACAGTACTTACACTACAGTGCTTCAGGTACAAAAAATAGGTACAGAAATGAGAAAAATAGGGCTAGAAGTCAGCTAGTTCTGAAAACACTCAGATTTCATTTTTTAATTCATTTGTTTAATAGCAAAAAAAAAACCAAAACACAAAAAAAGAAAAGCCTAACAAATGCAACCTCATGTGCTAGTGCTGTATAAAGGAACCCTAGATGAGATCAGTCCTATGATGATCTGCTAACTTGTTATACCTTTATTTTCACACAATCATTTGTAGTGGTAGGCACCTAAAATTGACTTTATTCCAGAACCACAGGCTTTTTGAGCTCTGGGCACGTCTCCTGTTTTCACCTGAACGTTGACTGTTGGTGGTATGCACTATCATCTGGAAGTTCCTGCAGTTTGCTCTTTAATTACTGTAGGAAATAGCAAACAAGTAATTTCCACTTATTTGATGGCATCATGTATCTTCAGTGTAGCATTAATGTATGCAAGGAAGGGAAGAACAGTCCTGAAGTGTTGAGTTTTGAATGAACGAGCTGCTGATGCCTGTACTATACTAAATGTCTATGCTGTACAATATGTCTACACACCTGTATGGTTTCTAGTAACTAACTCAGCACTGATGTTTTTGTTGCTTTATTTCTGCTTTCAGTAACCAGCCCTGCTACCCTTGGTTGGAGAGTGACACTCCTGCAGCATCCAGCATGGTCCATTTGTTTGCAGATTGCATCAAGCTTTTGCATGAGAGCTTTAAAGGTACGTGAAGGTCCATGTTGTTTTAAGGTAGAGGCATGCCTCATCAATTGAGATGTGGACATGAGGGGATTTTGTTTGTCAGGACCTTTTGGCCACAATGGTCACTGCTGTGGTACCAGTAGCATGTTTCTTTTTTTTTGTCCTTAAAAGACAGCTTTTTGATTTGGGGAGGGCAGAGGATATGATTAACTTTGTCATCCAGTAGATATGTATTTATATGAAGGAAAGTGAAACAAAATGATGAGCACATGACTTCATTCCAGACCTGAGTTTTCCATACAACATAAAAAGCAGAAGTGTGTTGTGATAACAAGCGATGTGCCTCAGGAGCTGGCCTTGGGGACAATTTAATCTCTAGGTCTGATCATTTTGAGCTGGTGTTTGTATTTGCACATTGTTTCTAGCGCATAATGAGGCATAGGAATGAAATAAATGAACTTCACAAGTACCTTTTAATTGCTTTTAATGATGAGCTGGATTCAAACCTAGTTTGTAGAAATAAATATGTAAAAATAACATGTTTTGTAAGACTTCAGATTCGTAAGACGGCAAAGAAATAAAATAATGCAACTGACACAGAGAACACCAGCATCGTAAAAACAGGGAACTTTCATTGCTGTCCAGCGTTTGCTCAAAAGAACATAACATAAAGTCTAACTTTAGACTTTATGCCTAACTTTAAGGGAAAAAAATGGGAAAAAAAGGAAAACAAAAGTGCAACACTTTAATTTTATATTATTATTATTTTTTTTTTTGCATGTGCATTTATGGTTTTTCATCCTCAAAATTGGATCTTCTTCTGTACTCATGCCTCCCTCAATTTTTATCCTGTTGCTAATTCAATTATTTCCTTTGGATTTAGATAAGCTGCTGCCAAGCCATCATGGTGCTCTCTGGTTGCACCTGATGCATTACTGTGGATGTTGCACAGCCCCCAAAATGCCAGAGTTTATTCTGTATACTTTCCATACTGAATTCAGGAGGCTTCCATGGAAGGAAATGCACCCGGACCAGATGCTTATGGAAGAGTTCTTTAAAGTGAGTAGATAGCATCAGTTGAAATAAGGCCATAATTACTTGCCTTTGGAAATAACTGCAGAGCTGGAGAATGTCCTGTAAGAAAGAAGCTTTTAAAGTTTGTTAACTTATGAATTACTCCAAAAGTAAATCATAGCTACTCGTTTTATGTTTCACAGAGGCTTATGAAGGAGTGCTATCAAATCTTACACGAAGTTGTGGGGAGCTGTAGAGATGGCGTTCTTTGTAATCTACCACTGCTTTAATTGCTATAAACTCTAACTAAATATGTAATAAATATGTATTTTACTATTGCTGTGTTCTTATGAATGCACTTTTATCTTACACGGTTTTGCATGCCTTTTTTTTTTGTTTTCCTTTCTCCTTTATAGGTTGAAAGAGGCAGCCCCAAGAGTTGTTTCTTATTCTTGGGTTATGTTTTATGTGAAATAAACTGGGTCAGCGTCCTTTCTGATGCCTGGAATCCCAACCCTCATCCTCAGACTCACAACATGATTGTCTGTTTGCTGTATATGATGGTCCTGTTGGCAAAGGAGGAACAGCTTATAGGCAAAGAGGTACGTTTTGAAAAGGTTTATTCCTGTCTGTCTTTGAAGAGGGATAGTCCGTTGGTGACAAGGAAACAGGCTGTGACTTCTTCCTCACTTGCAGAATTGTAAACTCTGGAGTGTTTCATAAAATGCCCTAAGCAGTATGCTTGTTATAGCACTAACAAAATCCTTCTGTGAGGCGTTCTGTGTGAGCTGTGTGAAAAAGGAAGTAACTGCTGTTTTGAGACGCTTCTGTAGGAGCTGTGATCCAGTAGTGGTGTAAGGAATAAACAAATAAACACAGACTGTTTTCTCTGGTTACAGAATGACTCTTTGAGTTTTGGAAAGAACAAATACTTATGGTGGTGTCTTTTAAAAATCAGCAACAACAATAAAAAAAACCCTAAACTAAATCAAACCAAAACAAAAAACCCTGTTGTCAAGTAAAACTGCTGTGCAGTTGTCTCTTGCCATCGTTAAGTGTGGAATGCTGCAAAGTTCTTCTTGTCTCTCAAATTAATCCTTAATTCAAATGTCTTTTATCCTTTTTCTTTTTCCTATTTTGGTATATGCACTTGGGAAGCAGAGGTAGCAGTAGCAAGGATATGTGCATATGCACACATGTAATACATTGCATATGTGTGCAATGTTATATATATATATGTGTATATATATATATATTAAAGTGAAGCTTTTTATGAAAATGAGTGAAAATGGGTGTCTGAATCATAGTAGACTGATGCTAGCAGTCTGCTGGACTAAGTGCAGGAAGGGCTTTGACTGTGTGGCATTCATGCCCGTAATGCATCTTTAAGAACCTTGTCACTGCCTGCTTCTGGTGAAGTATTGAACAGACACCACTTTGTCTTTTGAATCTCGGTTTTCTTCTTCTTTTACTCTGAAAGAGTATTTCACCAATACTTTTAGCATTTGTGATTTCATTCCAGTATTTGAGTTGTATCACAATAAGAAGAAAGAACTGGTGTTGAGAACTTTCCAAACCCTGCTTTTGCTAAGCACCGTGTGTAGATAAGTCTTGCATGATACAGTTTGATTCAGTGGAGTCTTTCTGGGAGACTCTTAGAGAAGGGCTGGTAAATCTTCAGGGGGTCTCATTTCGTACCTGCTGGTCTCTTCCCACCTGTGGTATTTTCCTGTTACCACTTTGAGGCATTGCGTGCTGTTATGTCAAGATATCACCAGGAGTTGATAAAGAAACTTACGTCTTTTAAATCTTTAGGAATCACCACTCATAAATCTTCTTGGACAGACCAGCTCCCTTCCTTGGCAGCTTGTGGGCATTTCATCTTATCAAAGCATCATCAGCTATTGTAACAGTCACTACCCTCCCTCTGTTATCCTTGCTAAGGATGCTGCATCTGAACTGATAGTGAAGCTCCTGAAAATCTCAGCAGGCTTTGGCACGTCTTCAGATAGTCACATCCACCTTGTAAGTGGTATTGGTTTTGTTGATTGTCTCTAAGCTGTTCTTCTCGTTTACAGTGTTCTCCTTTTATAAATGAGTGTGGAAGGAATTTCAGATGTGATTGTTGTATTTTTTTTTTTTTTCCTAATTATTTTAATTTTTAATTAACAGGATGCAACACTGAAGTGCCAAGCGTACATCCGCCAGGTGGTTCAATTCCTCAGCATCTTGGAACAAAGTGGAAAGATTACTCTTGCAGTTTTAGAGCAAGAGATGTTCAAATTGCTGGATGATGTAGTCATCTTTAATCCTCCAGGTTTGTATTAAGCAGTGCAAATTACTTTAAAACTGTCAAGATCCTTCATTCTAGTGCATTGGTCTCTCTATGGGCAGGGTGTGTGTGATGTTGCTCTGATGTACGTGTGAGATAGATGAGCACGAAACAGAAGTAGGATCATTTTCTCAATGAACTGTCGAAGAGTGGCAGCACCAGCAGAAGAAGCAGGAGTTTTGAGTAAAACTGACTATTACACAGGAGTTTGAGGGTTGCATTTTGTTTGCTGTCTCGTTTCTGAATTTCTTTATTTGGTGCTACCATCTGTTTTTAAAAAGTAGAGATGACACTTAGAAATACACGCCTTGAGTCCCGAGGGATGGGGTTTTAAGAACAGATTCTAAAACCCTGCATGGTCAGGATGACTTGCAGTGTAGAGTTGGTGTTGCAGTTACATTAGTGTATGCTGATGGCATGATGTGTCTGTATCCATAGCATTTATATTGATCTCAGTTTTTAGTGCTAGTGCCACTCTGACCTTTCTTTGTCAAAATGAGATCACATCAGCTGTCTCACTGTGTTACACCAAAATACTTGTCAGGAGTCATAGCTTTTGCTGTCTGTGACCTACACATAGTGGAAACTATTAGAAGATTTAACTGATACATTAGAAGATTTGACTGATAGCCATTTCTCAGTGTTCCTGTTGTACACAGGGAAGCTCTCTAGGACAGCTCCATTGTCAGAGAACTGTTGTGACATGACTGTAAAACTGTGACCATAGGCAAGTCAAGTAACCTGCTGGCATCATTGTTTTCAGTCAGTCTGTGACAAGAGACATTTACCTTGGTGACGAGTTGTGCAGTGATAGGTGTCTTGAGGTCTTTTTTTTTTTCTTTTCTTCAAATTTTTTGTATTATGTTGATGCAGACAGAATGACTTTGTTTGAAGTGAATCTCTGGAGGTCTGCAGTGCACCTTCCTCCTCAAAACAGGGCTAGCCAGTCAGATCCTGCCCTTCAGGGCTTTGTCCTGCCAGCTTCTGACTATCTGCAGGTCTGGAGGTTTCAGTCTTTTAGGGCAGTGCTTTTTCAGTGATTAATCCCTGTTTGTACATAAGTCAAAGCTCCAAACCCCTGCCACGTACAGGGCCACCAACTTTCCCATTTAATACCAGCCCAGGCTGCCCGGGGCCCCATCCAACCTGGCCTTGAACACCTCCAGAGATGGACGGGGCATCCACAGCCTCCATGGGCAGCTGTTCCAGCAACTCACCACTCTCTTGGTAGTAAGTGTCTTTTTGTGGCTTCTTAGATATACAAACAGGGAAATAAAGAGTGTAACGATCAAGAACCTTCTCCCAGTATCTACAGAGAGTATTCAGTGATGATGTTAAGTTCAGATCGTTTAGCTCCTAGTGTCTGTTTACTGCAATAATTCTTGAATTTGACTTCCAGATATGGATCTGCAGACGCGTCACCTGGCCCTCAGCAGTCTCTTTACAGAAACCCTGATGATGTTGAACAATTCCAGCGTTACAACAGCTGAGTCACTACGGGGCAGCTTACGAAAGTGGACTGACAGTAAAGTGCACGGATTGCTAGCAATGCCCCTTCTGACAGCAGCTTGTCAGAGCCTGGCCTCCGTGCGACACATGGCAGAGACGACAGAAGCCTGTATCACCTCTTACTTCAATAAAGGCAGGAGCATCTATTGTTCTGCTGCTTAAGTCAAAAATGTTGATAGGTCTTTGGGTGCTCTTTAAACATGAGTCACTTAGAATCCTAGTAGCTTAATGCTGCCTCATACTAGAACTGCATTTTCAACTGGTTTTCGTAATCAGGGCTCTGTTCTTTCTATTTATGACACTTTTAATATCCTGTAATTTAAAGGAACACAGTGAGGAGGCTTCAGTTTGTAGATTTTATCAACTGCTGCATACTTATATGTTTCTTTCTTCCTTATAGATCTTCCTCACCATCAGGATTTGGGCTGGGGCCCTGTGCTTGCCTCCCTCCAAGTTCCTGAGCTAACCATGGAAGAATTCCTGCAGGAGTGTTTGTCCTTAGGAAGCTACTTGACCCTCTACGTCTACCTGCTGCAGTGCCTGAATACTGACCAAACTCTTACCAATGAAATGAAAATCCTGATCACCATCAGCAAGTGGCTGGAGCAAGTGTATCCAAGGTATGGAGCTCAGGGCTTCTGTCTGTGCTCTTTCAAATATGGCTATGATTGTATAGTCAGTATAATCAGTCAGGCTGCTGCCTGAAATGGCCAGTCCTTCCATACCTGCTGTTAGTCTGCTCATCCCTTGATGCCAACACTAGTTCTGTCTGGCGGAACAGCAGGAGGAATTTTACATGAACCTTTCTTGTTTCGTTTTGCTTGGCTTGATTTTGCTGGCAGCCTGGATTTGTGCTCAATTCAGATTATTTCAAGCAAATCCTTAATCGCTGTGAGTTCCATTTTCCTGGATATCCACTAGGTGGGATGAACTATTTGTTAAGTATTCAGCTGACCACTCAAAGCTAGGTGTTCAGAGCTGCTTGGTGTGGACCAAATATGAACCCTGTGAAGTTAGTATTGCTGTAAAACAACTCAATAGATAGTTGGATTCAGGTGAGAAAGAATAGATGGCTCGTAGTAGCTTTGAGTTTAAAGCAGTGGTACTTTGTATTTAAAGCATGCAACAACTGTCTTTACTATTGTTGCTGAAATTAACAGAATTTAGCAAACTAATAATTTTTTTTTTAACATTAATGTTGATAATATTTATGTTGCCATGAAAGAGCATTGTAGGAAAGTGGACATTCCTCTGTTTCTTGAAATCAAAAGAATACTTTGATTCTTGTAGGCACCACATAGTTGCACTACTTTTATTGCCAAAGTTGAAAGAAGATAGCAAAGCCACTTTCCATTGCAAATTAAAACTTGTTCTTAACATCAAAGCTGAGGGTGTCTGGGATGGGAAGTGGCTGGGTGGAGTCATTTGATGATATTCTGATGCAGAAAACTCGTGCCTGTGCTATATGTGGAAACTCTGAGCTTGTTAATTTAAACTGCAGTTTCAGTCTGTGTGGGGAAGGATTAAAAATACCACAGGGGAAACTTGACTTTGTGCTTTGCTCAACTAAAGCCTTCAGTATTTCCTTTCTGAGAAGAATCTTAAACTGTTGTGTAAGCAACAGCTATTCCTTTCCTAAGGAAAGGAAAGAAGGACCAGAAGCTTCCCTAAAATTTTTCAGACAGATTTAAATCCATTTCTGGCTGCAGAATCATTATTCTGAGATTTAAAGCCTGAAAAGAAGCCTTGTTCAATGTTCTCTTACAAGCAATGAAAAACCTGCTAGCTGATACTGGCACTGAGTTTGTAACAATAGCAGTTACATCAATGTAAGTGGGATAGTATAGCTATATTGGCTTAATATATTAAGATTATCAGTCCTTAGTTTACCATCTGAATTCTCCATGGTCCTAATGGGGAGAGGCACAAACTTCTTAACCAGTGTTCCTGCCCTTTTTAAAATCCATGTGTTGTTTTATTCTTGAACTCTTGCTTACAGCTCAACAAAGGAAGAGGCAAAGCTGTTCCTTTGGTGGCATAAAGCTATGCAGTTATCCTTAATTCAGATGGAGCAGGATGATGCCATTGTGATGGAATCTGTCATTCGGACACTACTGTCCATCCAGAGCAGGCAGAGTCAGCTGGCTGAGGAGAGACTCACTTCTGGAATTCTTGGAGCTATCGGGTTGGGCAGGAGGTCTCCTCTGTCACCCAGGTAGGAATTGAAGCTGTAATGAATTAAATAATGCATTATGATTTGTCATATTAAAACAAACAAAAAAAAACCACGAGAAGAAGCTGCAACTTGGATCCAGATAGCACAGGGCAATCTCAAAAGATGTTCTGAATCCCAGTTGCCCCCCATATCTCTGGAGTTTAGACAGAAAAACTGTAATGAGTGTTTCAGTGTGGTTAAGAAATGCGTATGAACTTCTTGTTCAAGTCTGTAGTGCAAATATAAAGAAAGTGCAGCTTTTGATTCTGGTTTAATGTTCATTTCTAGTGAAGTTGTGGTTGACATCACAAGAATTTTGTACGACCACAAACACATTGCCTTTTCTGCCTGGGCTTTGAGCTGCTGCAAAATATCAAGAGAAAATCAAACGTCTCCTTACTTACTACTCAGTTTGTTTTCTAAAAAACATGCCGAGTTTGGTTGTCATGTATTAAAATGAAGTTCAGCATGGAAAGAAGGCCAGTAAAAAAAACATAAACCAATTCAGCGTACTTCAATAAACGTAAAGTTTTTAAGAACATCTGAGGTAGATCCCTGGGCTGAAATCTTAATCCTGTTCAGTTCATCTTTTAGTTTGGATGGTGGGGATGTCTCAAAGTTTGCAAAATCACAGAATCACAGAATGGCCAGGGTTGGAAGGGACCTCAAGGATCATGAATCCCCAGCCCCCCTGCCACACGCAGGGCCACCAACCTCCACATTTCATAGCAGCCCAGGCTGCCCAGGGCCCCATCCAACCTGGCCTTGAACACCTCCAGGGATGGACGGGGCATCACAGCCTCTCTGGGCACCTGATCCAGCACCTCACCACTCTCTCTGTAAAGAACTTCCCCTGACATCCAACCTCAATCTTCCCTCCCTCAACTTCAAGCCATTTCCCCTTGTCCTGCAGTTATCTCCCCTTTCCAAGAGTTGACTCCCCTCCTGTTTGCAGGCTCCCTTTAGGTACTGAAAGGCTGCCATGAGTTCACCTCACAGCCTTCTTTTCTCCATGCTGAACAAGCCCAGCTCCCTCAGCCTGTCCTCGTAGGGGAGGTGCTCCAGTGCCCTGATCATCTCTGTGGCTCCTCTGGACCCTCTCCAACAGCTCCCTGTCCTTCTTGTACTGGGGGCTCCAGACCTGGACACAGCACTGCAGATGGGGCCTCACAGGAGCAGAGCAGAGGGGGACAATCACCTCCCTGTCCCTGCTGGCCACCCCTCTGCTGATGGAGCCCAGGGTGCCATTTGCTTTCTGAGCTGCAATGCACACTGCTGGCTCATGTTCAGCTTTTCATCCATCAGGACCCCCAGGTCCTTCTCTGCAGGGCTGCTCTCCAGGACCGCTCCTTCCAGTCTGCATGGATGCCTGGGATTCCTCCGGCCCAAGTGCAAAACCTTGCACTGTGCTGTGTTGAACCTCATCAGGTTCACATGGGCCCACCTTTCCAGCCTGTTGAGGTCCCTTGAATGGCATCCCTTCCTTCTACCATGAGGGATTATATCAGATGTGACCTCAAGGCTGCAGCTCAGCTTGGGTCAGGCATTACCTTTCGTATGTGTGGTAGCTTGTAGGTATGATGTACATACATATATTGCAATGATGTTTTTTTCTTAATGCATTGCAGATAATCTTCTGAAGCTGTTAAGTATGCTCCTCACGCGAGAGATCTCTCATGGGATAGAACTTGTAGTTTATCTGCTGCTGAGGACTTGACAGTTGACATCACTTTCTCTCTCTGCCTTCTTTCCCTCTGCCAGGTTTCGGCTGGTTGCCCGCAGTTTGTCTGCCTTCCTCCTGGTGCAGATTCCTGCAGAGGGGCAGGCCCGCCTGAAAGCTGGCTCAGAACCAAAGCTGACACAGAAGGCCCAGCAGGTAGTGTGTGCCAGTCTTTGGCTTCTTGAATTGTCCTCTTCCTGTGCTACAGAGACAAGTCAAGTTGGAAATTGTAGTGTTATTAATGGGAGCAGAATGATACCTTGATAGAAGTCAACTGTTCCTTTCAGGCTATCCTTAATGGAATCTTTAAGTGTGTTATGTTTTGTGTTTTGGTGCGGTTTCTCTAAAAACATGTCTTGAGTTTGTGAAATAAACATTGGAGCAATCATTGCAAGCCTTGGTGGAGCACTTGTTGTGCTTGTGTTGGAATGGCAACAATTTTAAAGAGGAGCTGGATTGAAATAATACGTGTGACTATATTTTATGAATGTTTTGTTCAAAATATAGCAGGCTCTTCAATAGATAATGTTCTTCCAGTGGAATCTTTCTTATGATGTCTAGTGAACTGGTTTGTTGCAGGCCAAAATGCAGACAGCTGACATAATTTTTTCCTTGTGTCTATAGGCACTGAATGCTCTTGAATCAATGGCATCAAACAAACAATATATGGATTTTCAAGAACAGATCTCCCAGGCTTCTTTGTTCATCAAGCATCCAGAACATTGTCTTCGAGATGGCAATAATCTTTTGTCTCTCCTTGTAAACACGCTGTACCCAGAAGTGCATTATTTGGACTGCATACGGTAGCAGCACTGAGCTCACAAAAGGATCATGCAGTGTTGATAATTCTGGTTTACATTTAAAGTTGTTCTTGCACAAGTAATTTTTACGTTAATAGTTCCATTTGAAGTAAGTCAGAAGTGTGAATGGGAGCTGCACACTGGCAGATTTTATGCTCTTTGAGGTTTTTTTTTTTTTTCCCTTAAAGCTCTTAGGATATTTAGGCCTGTGGAATTGTTCAGTTTTTATCAACTGAAAACAGTTGAATATGTTCCTGTGCAAGGTGCACATCTAAGGGGATACATGTGCAAATCATTAGACAGCAAAACCCACTCTTGTTTCTGGTAGCATCCTTTTCTTTTTTTGTGCCTTTTTCATTTTCCTATGTGTCATTATTTGAGCCAGTGCAAAGTGAATGGGGGGGGGTTGTGTGTTAAACAGTTTTTGACTCTCTTAGTAGGATACCTCTAAAGCTTATGTGAGTGTGTGAGTGTGTACAGGGAGATTTGTCCCTGCATTCCAACAGGTGATATTTTAAATTTTGACTCTTGATATTCTGCAGAACTCTGCAGTTTAAAGGCATGCCTACAATCTTCTGCCATGTCAGTACAAACTGAAAATTGAGCTTAAGAACTTTGCTTTTTCCTACTTCCTAAATATTACTGAGTCTGCCTCCATACTGGTTGGTTAAACAAAAGTGTTTTATGGCCGTGTTGTTCCTAAGTCAGGTGATGTCTACAGACTGATTTTTCTGCTTCTCAGTGTCCAGGAGAGTAGCAGTTATGTTCTTGCTGGATAATAAATCCTTAATTCTGAAAACCTGGTTGTTTAGGAGTAGAGGTTTAGTAAGTGGACACCGCTGAAGTTCGTTCTTCCTAGCTGGGCATGGCATGGCAGAACTTCAGATGACACTGTGAAAAGCTGTTCAGCTTCAATTAAATCACTTTGTTAAAACTGTACTATGAGCCTGTAAATCCGTTGTTTCAGCTGAATGATCACTGTTTCTGTTGCTTTGTCTGATGTTGCACTTTCTGTTCAGTGGAAGCAGAAAGTGAATTTCCCTGCTTGCTCGTGTAACGTTGGCCTTTCCATGGCTGATCTACTTGAGGTTGCCCAAGGTCCTACATTCTCAATCTGTGCACCTCTACGAACGAAGCAACAGTGAAAGCTTCTTTTCTTTCTGCATTGATTGTGCCTTTGTGTTTAGAACATGTAACCGTGTTTAAGCATTTGTTCAGGTCACATGGGGATAATAGATGTTCAATAATGGATTATTTTGCAGTGTTGCTCTTAACTGTGATTTTGGTGCTGGAGAGCAAACCACCTTTTTCTTCTCGACAAATTTGGCTAACTGTGCCAGCTGTGTCATCAGATCACCCACATCTGTGTGTGGTTTTAGGCTCACAGATCGAGCAAAGAACTCTATGTATATATATATGTACATCTCTCTGTAAGCTAACCAGGTAAGGGTGCACCATGATTTCTAACAGACTCCTTTGGGAAAGCGATGCCTGGAAGAATCTTCTTCTGCTTTTTCAACCCCTGCAGAGAGTTAAAAGCACTGGTTTATTAGATTCAATGTTATTGATCAATTGCATAAAAAAATGTGAAGAATTGAGAGATACATGCATTTGACATGCACTTTTGAAAGAAGGTGTTGTTTCAGCTGTTGAGTTTTTACAAGTGTGTTTATAACATGCTATGTCTGGAAAAAAAAAGTGCAAAATAAAAGAGAAAAAATGGGTAATTTGTGACAAATGCTGTGGTATTTTCAGCTTGCTGGAAGAGGCAGTATCTGGTAATACATGTTCTCAGAGATTACCTACACCTACAACAGGTGGTGTTGATCTGCCTGAGGGTAGGGAGGCCCTTCAGAAGGATTTAGATAAGCTGGATCGATGGGCTGAGGTGAGTGGGATGAAGTTCAACAAGGCCAAGTGCCAGGTCCTGCACTCTGGGCACAACAACCCCCTACAGTGTTACAGGCTTGGGGACAAGTGGCTGGATGAGTGTGAAGAAGGAGGGACCTGGGGGTGTTGGTTGGTATTCTGTGATTCTTAGTGTGAAGTCACTAAGAGGTGGTCAAGATATTTTCATGTAGCACAGGGATGGAAACTTTAGAAGTAATTTTTTCTTTTTTAATGAAGTGAAAGTTGTTTTCTTTGTTTGTCTTCCCTGCCTGGGTAAAAGAGGTTGATGGACAGGACAGCACGGGTGCCTTGATTTCCAGTTCCCATCAAAATGTCTCTTTCTGTAACTTCTTTAATATGAGACAGATACACTGTGGTGTTTTATCCGAATATACCCATATCGAGAAGCCATTTCTCATCAGGAAAAACTGCAACACAAGATGGGGCCAACTACAACTCGTGAATGTGTCTGCTACACAACTTTGTGACACAGGTTAGAAACATGCAGGTTGATTAGAACTGGCATCTCACATAGATTTTCTGCTTTTCCAGCTCCACCACTCTTCACTTTCTCTCTTTTTTCCTTTTTTTTTTTTTTTTTTTTTTTTTTGCAATCTGTCTTTGCTTTAAAGTCTTGTGTTAATTTTAAGTCTCAGCAGAGATGGAAAACATGCGCCTACAAGGCTCGCTTGACCCGTTCATCAGTCAACAACAGTCTTATGTTCAGTGGGAAAAGGCACCCTCAGATGATCCAGCTTTGCATAGAGCAGACAGGGGTTCAGACCACGCAAGTGGGTGCGGGTGGGACAGCCCAGGTCTTCAGCTGCATCTTGCTGCAGGTTGTTCTGTTGGCAGGCTGTGGCTGCCGTCGCACCTGCGGTCAAAGTTCTCGTAGGTGGAGTCCTGTGGCTGCGGCCTGGTGGTGGAAAAAGGGAAGCTTTCATCTGTGTGTTTACAAATGCAGTCGGCCGTGCAGTATAGTGTAGATACTAAATCAGCAACACCATGCTTCTGTTGATAATTATTACACATTTAACTCTAGGATTAAATTCCCTATTGCCTCTTGGGCTGCAGCCTGACGCTGCGCACATCCTGCTGAGATGAATGCATTTCTAAGGTAAGGTGAGGGAAACGTATCACAGATAACTAGGGCTGGAAGGGAGAAAATCCAAGGATATACTGGCCTCATATACAGTTTCTGTCTGTTTAACCTAAGGGTTGTCTTACATTTTTACCCATCTGTCACCAGTTTGGCCCCTACAGATGTCAGGAGTCTCCTTGCTTTGGGTATTGGGAGATGCTGGTGATGCTGTGGGAGGATGGTTCAGATTCTAGTTTTGGACTCTGCCACATCTCAGCTGGCTCTGACATGGACTATTTGGTTCTCCATACCTTCTTCCACGCTTGGCAGAACACATCAGCTATGGCATAGGCTCTGGGCAGCCTGGTCTGGTGATTGGCAGCCCTGATCATAGCAGGGGGGGGTTGAAATGATGATCATTGTGGCTCTTTTCAACCTAGGCCATGCTGTGATTCTACAATTCTACGAAGGTTCTCCTGCCTCATCAGAAACTGGAATTCTTATGCTAGTTTAATGTGATATTCTAACACTTCTGGTCATCCCCTGCTTCTGCTGCATCCATGTCTCTCCAGGTTCCTTGTCCTTGAGGTCTATTCTCAGTTGCCCCCCAAGATTTGGTTCTTTACACCAGCTTACTTGACTATCAGCCCAACCCTGTCCTCATCCCAGGAGCCGGCTATGAGGCCAGAAGTTGTAGCCAAGACAGAGGACAAATTGTACTTCTCTCCTTGTCATCTCTACCCTCCTACTGGACAACGTGAGTAGAAGGTGGGGTACTCTTACCGGGCCAGGATGGATGGAGCAGTGGAAGGACCTGTTAAATGAGAGCAGATATACCAGTTAGCAAGATGATCTGAGGAGCCAGGACTGATTGACAGCCATAGGCAACATGCACTAGAGGATAACTGATACTCTGGTGAATGGTTCACTGTTGCCAGGATAGGAATCAACTTTGTGGCCTGAGTCACAGAGCCCTGTGCACAGCAGGGATACTGGCTTGAACAGGTGTAAAATGGGATTACACTGCTGACTGGAAAGCATGCAGATGGAGTTGCTCTGGGGAGCAAGAAGGATGCTGACTCCAGGAGATCTAGCTGCTGTGAGGTGTGCAGTGGAAGTAAATCCTGCCCATGGGCTGGGGAAGAAGTAGTAATTAGTCTGTTCAATAAAAATCTGATTGTATAGGCAGCAGGTTCCCTAATTACACACCTGTTGATTTATTAACCTTTTTTCACTGGGCACAGGGAAACTCCTGCTTTCTCTGTTTAAAGATCCCATCCTGAATGACACTTGGCACCTGCAGACTGTGACCAGCCAGCCAGGAGGTCCCTCTTATTTGTTCTTAATATTCCGTTATGCGTGTCATTTCCCTAGGGTGGAAATGAAGATAATAACAGACTTCCCCCTCCCTTGTCTGATTTTATCTGCTGCATCACATCATGTTACCAGTCTGATGTTGGAAGTAGAGAAACATACCTCTGGGGAACAGGGTCATGCCCAGTATCACCAGCAAAACAAGGACCTTAATTCCCAGCGGCACAAAAATCAGGATCAGGAAAAAGGAGCTGTTGGATGCCTTGAATTTATAGAAGTAGACTGTCCCCTCTGCTCTTCCGTGGCTGTTGACAGCCGTACAGGTGTATTTGCCGTCGTGTGTCAGGTACTGGAGCTCCTTGGTGACGCGGTGGTTCGTGTTCGTGACCGAGGTGAGGTTGCTGGAGTGGGGACTGGTCCATGTGAGGGCAGGTGCTGGTTCACCCTCAGCGGTGCAGCGGGCTTTGAAGGTGTGATCCCCATTGGAACTGACAGTAATGTTAATGATCCTGGGGGAAGCTGTGGAAATTACAGGAAATACGTTAGGTTTCAATGATAGGTTTGATGCACAGTGTAACAAGATTGGCGTCAAACTTCCTCTTTTTCCTTGGACCCCAGCCCTTCCAGAACACTCAAGGAAGGATCTGCTCATGTGAGTCCTTTCCTTAGTGTCTCAGGCTTGTCAGAGACCTCTCTGAATGGTGGCAACGTCCATCTAAGGGATGCTCAAAATTTAGAGGCACTGTTGAATTTGCAGCCTTTGAACTTGCTCTCTAAATAAGCAGGGCAGACGTGAAAAATCTTGTGGTTTTCTTCTGGATCTGTGAACTATTTCATACACTTAGTTCTCAGTGGCACTGTGAAGACTGAGAGAAACAAAATGAGCGTCCTCACGTGGAAAAAGCAGGTGCTCGGAGTTGATTTCTTTCATTTGTCGGGCAAGACAGCGTGGGTCATTGTAATGAAAGAAGACCAATCCATATCATAGATCACAGAATGGTTTGAATTGGAAGGGACCTTTAAAGGCCATCAGGTCCCACTCCCTGCAGTGCACAGGGGCACCCACAGCTCCAGCAGTGCTCAGAGCCCATCCAGCCCGACCTTGGGGTCACCAGGAATGAGGTACCACCACCTCTCTGTGCAGCCTGTGCCAGGCCCTTGCTATGAGAAACAGCTGCGTTGTATATCTGTGTGTTTTGGTGTACAAGCTGCTTTAGGAAGCATTATTTAATTCCTGCCCTTTGTACTGCAGGGATCTGTTCCCAAAGCGGGGAGCAGTGGGTACACTGGGTCTATGCAAGCACCTGCGCTCTGCTTCTCTCATCATCAGCACAGCTTGTTGTTGCCCTGCTGGACCAGTCTCTCTGTGGGATATTTCAGATCTGCTCCACAGAGGCAGAGCCCTGACTGCTCAGCACTTCTCTGCAGTACATGAACTCCTCCTCAGGCCTCGCCTGGCCGCCTGCGGTTTCACTTCACAGACAAAAGCATCCAACACGCAGTGTCTGTGCACTGCTGGTTAAGTATGAGCCCACTCCTGAGGCCGCATGGGTGTCCTGGCTCTTGCTAGATCAGTGAGGACACCCTCTGAGAGGGACCAAGCACTCTCCTTCTGCACAGCACGGTGGAAACCCTGAGATGGAGGGCAGAGGCAGAGTGCTGGAAACCCACCTCCAATTGCTTAGCTCTCTGCCCCTTCTCCAGGCTGAACAAGCCCAGCTCCCTCATCCTGTGTTTGCAGGAGAGGTGCTCCAGCTCTCTGAGCATCTTCATGGCCTCCTGTGGACCTGCTCCAACAGCTTTGTATCCTTCTTGTACTGGGGGCCCCAAATCTGGACACAGTGCTCCAGATGGGCCACAGCAGGGCAGAACAGAGGGGGGCAATGCCGTTCCTGCCCAGTGAAGCTGTGGAAGATGTGGAACACAAGTCTTGTAAGGAATGGCTGAGAGAACTGAGGTAGTTCAGTCTGGAGAAGAAGATGCCCAGGGGAGACCTGATCACGCTCTGTAGCTCCCTGAAAAGAGATTACGGAAAGGTGGGAGTTGGCCTCTTCAATCATATAACGGTGGTAGGACAAGAGACAATTTCCCCAGTTTGTGCCAGGCAGAATATTAGGAAAAACTTCGAAGAGTGGACAGGCATTGGAATGGGCTGCCCATTGGACGGAGTCCCTGCATCTTGAAATGCTCTGGGAATGTTTATAAATGTGGTACTTAGGGACGTGGTTTAGTGGGCAGCATTAGTGGTAGGTGGATGGTTGGGTGAGGTGATCTTGGAGGTGTCTTTTCTGGCCTTAATGGTTCTGTGATTCTATCACTCAGGATTCAGATGTCATTGCCATGCAGATGTCCACCCTTAAGAAGGGCTTTTTATCTTGTGCTGCCACAAGGATGCTGTGCAACGCCTGTTCAGTGTGATTTCTCATCACAAGGCTGCATGGATCTCTCCAGAGGGACAGAATCATATGCACTGAGTGTGACCAGGCTGAGATGCTGGTGCCATCCAGGCCTGCTTGTGCTTACATCTCTTAACACCTGCTCAGCAGCTGCATTCTCCAGTTTAAATCCTGATGAAGAGCCCATCTGTAGCCTCACTCCAGGAGCTGCAGAACTCAGTTTTCCTATCTGCAGCCTGCACTGATCCCATGCTGCAGGGACAATATGCAAGACTCGCCAGGCTCTCACCTGGGCAGCCACATCCTAACTGTTTCTTTACTTCCTGCAGTGTTTAGCTCCTGTGCCCTTCCTGCAGTGTGCACATCACTTCAGACTGGAAGCCTGCAGTGAGTATTCCCTGCCAATATGTTACAAGTCCTCCTCAGGGCTGACTAGACCTGGAAAAGACAACGTTTTGGAAGAGCAAACATCTCAGATAACCTTCTGTTACCACCTCATCACTTTCCACATCTCACGGCTCTCCAGTTTCCCTCTAGGGTGACTTTGCCTCCCTGGGCACTTGATGCTGTCTTACCAATCAAATGCAGCTTTATCCCATTCCTGCTTTCGTACTTGTCGTGGATGTCCCCAGAGAACTCCACACGGCAGAAGTACCTCTCACTGTCACTCCAGGTCAGGTTGTCGATCCTGATGGAAAGGTCTTTGTGCCGGGGGTTGCCAAAGAGTTTGTATTTGTTTTTGTAGCTGACGGCGGTCTTGCAGAGCTCGCTGGCACTCTGGCTGGTGCACTTAAACACTACAGTGCCATTGTACGGCTCCTTGATCCTCCAAATGGCAGTGAGGGTACGGTCAAAGGTTTTGTAAGGGTGTGTGAAGGTGCAGGGCAGAATAACCATCTTTCCAAGTTCACCAGTGACGTCAGATGGGACGTGAATGGACCAGCTATTGCACTGCACGCCTAGAAGCAACAACAGATAATCAGGAATGATTTACATAGGGTATTGAAGAAGGAAACTGATCATCCTTCTTGTACCCTCTCTCTCATTCATCAGAAAATGGATGCCCTTTGTTCCTCCCCCTGTGCAGGGGACTTGCAGGTGGTTACTCAGCCCACTTAGTGGGGCTGGGTTTGGTACCAGCCTGCAACAGAGCTGAGGGGGCTGCCTTGCTCATGTTGAAAGCAATTTAATTTTTAAGCAGGCCTTGCCATGTCAGCAATAGCTGACCTGTACATGTCCACTGTGAGGCTGTGTGAGTGTTTGCAGTTGGAAGATGTTTGTGTGCTTGCAGACACACACTTCCTAATATATATATGTATGTACACACACACATAACATACTCAGAGATCTGGTGGCTTCAAGCACTAATCCAATTAAATGCAACCGCTCTGTGTTTGAGTGCATGCACACAGGAGGATGCACAGCAAGCAGCTCCATGTTAACAGAGCAGATCGACAACACGTGGACTCCAGCTGCCTGCATCTTCCCAGATGGGCCTTGTTCTGGCCTCACAGGAGGAGAAGTTCTGGGTTTTCCAGCCAGGATGTCACAAACAGTTGGAATTTGACCACTGTAAATCCTTGTCGTGGTAGATGATCACAGTAAATACAAGCCATTGCCACCAGACCCAGTTTCTATCAGTTCTATCTGGTGATGAAAAGAGTCTTTACCTGAATGAATGTTCTCCAGCCTTGAAATATATCAGGAAAACTCAATGTCTCATCCATTTCCCTTCTCCAGTAACCAATAATACCAACAAATAGCACTTGTAGGCAGCTCTTGCTGTATAGATACCTATATCCATCAACCGCATTTCTGTTTGCAACAGCTGCAGCACCAGAGAGTGGTTTCAGGAATGTCTGTGGCTACATTCCTGTCTTACATAACTTACTTGGTGGCTTTGTTAAATCAGGAGGTTTATCCTCCACAGTTGAGAATAATTGGAGAAAAATGTAAATAATTTGCCTCGTGTAAACAGATTGCTGACTTTGCTGTGATCTGTGGGCATTCATCTGTCAGGTTGATCAAGTAAAGGCTAAGTTAGGATTGGTGCTTGTGTTTATGTCTGCTGTCCATAATACTTGACAAATATCCCAGTGGCTGTGCAGGCAGAATTAATGTTCTTTTGTGTAGCACAGTGAATAAAGGCTGATGTAGGACTGGTTCTCCTCCATTAAGTTATTTAGCCAGAATTTGTGCCAAGCCAATATTTTAATTACTGAGGTCTGGAGTCGTGGTGCTTTTTGTCACTCACTGTAATGATGTGATTACCTTTTGCAGCCTGGATTATCTACTGTACAAGGCTATATGGCCATGGGCACTCCAGGAAGCTCATGGGCTCTAAGTACAATGCCCCACTGGTAAAAACAAAGAACTCTAACTATATCTACTAGTTGTCAGTGGAAAGGATTTGAGTTCTTGATAACCAGATCAAGAGCTGGAGCCCACCACAGCCATTAAACTTTCTTTATCAAACAGTCTGACAGTATATGTAACCAAATCCTGTTGACTTTAATAGAACTTAAGTATACACTTGAAGTTAACCATGGGCTAAAGTGCACAGTGGAGCAAATTGTATGAATTTCATATCAACTCTGAGGAACATGAAGCAGTATGAAACAGGGCTTCTGAGTGATGAGAAAGATGAACTTCCTGCACGAGTTATAAAAGCAGAGGAAAAAGGAAAAAGAAAAAAAAAAAAAAGCCCTGATCAGACGGAACTGTAGCAAGCTCAGAACTCACCCTTCTTGAAGATGGAAAGGACGAACAGAAGAAACAAACTGTACTCTCTCATGCTGGTTGAGGTTCTCCACTGGGGTGTATCAGCAAACCAGAACTGTCTCTGCTACATCTGCGCTGCTGATCTTGTCATCACAAAAGGTTTTTCCAGAGATGGAAGAAGCTGTGGTTTTCCTCTCCTTGGAGGGAATGAGTTGTCCAGCTGAACCGGCTCTGGTTATATTAATAGTTTTGTGGTCAGTCATGTGAAAAATACAACAGAGGCAATCAGCGTGTTGCCATTTTCCAGCTGAAGGAAAGAGTCTTAAAGATGGGGCTGCAAGCACCCACTCCATGAGGGGTATGGGATAGAATGGATGTTTGGGGCTTTCAGGTGCTCACTGGTCTGGAGGAAATTCTTGCGATCTGCCCCAGCAAATAGCAAGCATGACCCACCTGCACTTTGTTTGAGGCAGTGGGGCAGTTTGAGGCACTGGCAGTGCAAGCCAGTGGTGCTTTACCACTTGCACATGCTGTTTGTCATCATCCCTAGGTGTAAATCCCCCTGAGCAGGCACAGAGGTCGGGCTGTGTGGTCTGGCTGGTTGAGGTACCCTGCTCTGTCCATCTTTCTGTGACTTTGATGAGCCCCCAGCACAGGGAGGATGTTGGAGTGGGTCTGGAGGAGACCACAAAGATGCTCAAGGAGCTGGAGAACGTCTGCTAGGAAGGCTGAAGGGCCCTGGGCATTGTCGTCTACTGGGAGGCACCCAGCCCATGGCAGGGTAGGGCTGGGTGGGCTTTAAGATCTCTTCCAACCCAATCATTCTAAACCAGGACGCTGCTGCTGAAACAGAACTTGTGGAGCAGGATTAGAAGGATATCCTTCATAGGGCAGACCAAAAATCCACCATGCCCAATAGTGTCAGCCTGAGAGGGAGCAGGAGAAGGGAGTTATGGAAAACCTATTGGAACAAGTAAGGATGCTATACCAGCACTTCTGAAGTCCCAGTCACTCTCCCCTCCCAAATAGTGACCCTGCGATGCTGAGTTTAACCCAGCAGCACATACTCCCCATCAGGTCTTAACCCGCGATTTGGTGCCCTCCGTTCCCACGTAGGAAGGGGTAATATCTGACTGCCCTTATCTCGGCAGCTGGGCCACTGTAGGGCCTTTCTTCCCTCATCTCCCAGCGCAGCACCGGCTGGGCTGCTCCTGCAGCAGGCAGCAGTGGGTGCACGGCCGCTGGAGGGCTCCCGGAGCCCAGGGAAGAGGTTGCTGCTGGGCTCCCAGGGGCTGCGCTTCCTTCCCTTCGGTACTAAGCACCCGAACTCTTACACTGCTTTACACCCCTCCCCGTTCCCATCTTAAATCTTTGTGCAAATACTTCCAGATCTGGGACGCGGAGATGTGGCAATGTGTCAAAATTAGCACAGAATCATAGAATGGTTAAGGTTGGAGGGGACCTTAAAGGGAATTGAGCTCTGATCCATGCCATGGTCTGGTTGCCCCCCACTCAACCAGAATGCCCAGCTGGACTTGGATGCCACCAGAGATGGGGCAAGTTCACTGTTCCAGACCCTTGTCCTCTGGGTAAACATTTCCTCCTAACGTCTCACCCAATTCTCCCCTCTTCAGGTTTAAAGCTGCTCCTCCTGCTTGTAAACTCCATTAGTTGCTCTCCAGATGCCTGCAAAGGAGAAGGGTTTTCTGTTTTCCCAGAATTGTTGGAAGGAGGCTCTGAGTACCTCACTGTAATTGTCTGCAATGTGGGCCTCTCGCTGCCCTGCAGAGGAACCTGAGGACAGAAACACTAAATGAGGAACCTGCACCCCGACATCAAAAGTTCAGTGCTTTTTCTGCCTTCTGCATTTTTCTTCATGTGCTATTTGATTTTATCTTTCTGTGAGGTGAGCTTTTTGGTGCTGTCTCTCAGCCCTTGGCACAGAGGATATCAGTGGACTGATGCAAAAGATTAAAGGGAAGTCCGTGCTCAAAACGTATTTTTCGGTGTAAGGAGTAGCTGCAGCTGACTCCTTTTCCTCCTCAATGTTATGCTCTAGTATCTCCTCGTCAAGTATCTGGTAAATCAATGCATTCCTGGACACCCCACACGCTGTTAGAATTGCATCTTGCCTAGGCTAAGTGGCTTGCTGCACCTTTGTTTTTAAAAAGAGATAGCAGGAATACCTTCATCTTCTCTGTCACTCTTTTCAGCAGACAAATTTCATTGAGTTCTGCCATACACGTAGTCTTTGTTTATTGAAAACTCTGACAGTGCAATGTGTGCAAGCAAGAAAGCATCTCTACTATCCATCCTCTTATTTCCACTAAGCCAATGGTTGTGTTTATAGCTGTTTATAAATATCTAAAGAGAGATGGGAGACAAATGGTTGAGGCGAGGCACTTCTTGCTGGTGTGTCGCAACAGGACAAGGAGCAATGGCCTAAAACTTGAACAGAGGAATTTCCACAATAACACACAGAAAACTTATTTGTGATAAGGGTTTCAGAGCATTGGCAGTCCAGAGAGGTTGTGGAGTCTCCTTCTATGGAGATATTCAAGACCAATCTGCATGCTGACCTGTGCACCCTATTCTAGGGCACCTGCTTTAGCAGAGGGTTGGACTCGATGGTCTCTTGAGGTCTCTTCCAACCCTTTTGATTCTGTGATTCTGATTTGGTGAACAGGTAAACAGGGGAAGGATCTTTGTTACAAAAACTATTCTTCAAACAGTAGTTTTTCCTTTCAGGCTGTGATTTAGACTTTCTGGTAGGCACTGGATCACAGCAAAGTAAAATGGACGTCATTTTCTTGCTCTTCACTCCTGTAAAACGCTTGTTAGAGCAGATTCATGGGGAGCAAGGGAGCTTGACTCAATTTTCTCCTCATGTGGTATCAGTGGGGTTGTTTACCAAGTTTTAGGAAAATTCACTGTGAATGATTCTGCTTACAAATCCATCTTTCAGAGCAGTATTTTGCTCATGGAGCTTGTTTAAATGCCATGGTATACACAAGGCCATCTTGATTTTCAAGGTATAGTTGAGGTTGGGGATAAGAAATGATTCTAGTCTTCTTCTGTTAGGGCTGAATGATTCAAAATCTGTTATCTATGGATTTTTCTTCCAATTCTGTGTTTAAGTAGTATCTAAGAATGTTGCTTCTAGTCTAGCATCAAAAACAGTGTGCCTTCCATATTCGTAGAATCATCAAATCTTTAGGTTGGAGAAGACTCCAAGGTCCCCAAGTCCAACACCAACCCATCCCTACTATGCCCATTATCCACATCTCCAGGTGCCACATCTCCACAGTTCTTGAACATCCCCAGGGATGGAGACTCCACCACATCTCTGGGCAGCCTCTTCCACTCTTTCTGAGAAGTTCTTCCTAATATACAATATGCATTTGGTCCCAGAGACTGTGGATACTCCTCACATCACTCAAGGACCAAACTGGAGCCATTTCTTCCCTCCCTCCCTCCCTTTGAGTCTTAATTCCAGTTCCAATGTTTTCTACTTTGATTTCTCCAGCAGCATCTACGAGACCTGCCCCTAATCCTTCAAGTGTGTCCATCTGCACACATTCTTATGATTTGTCAGATCTGGCACCGTTCCCGAAGGGATTAGGCCTATGAAGTAGCTAGGAGGTGAGACTGGGGAACCAGAGGAATTTTCCTTCCTTCTAGTTTCTATTGGCAGGGACACGTAAAAGGTGAGTCATGCTGAGCTTCTTGGAGCTGCTATGGGCTCTGCCATGCATCCCTTTGGTCCTCAAACCAACAGCAAAGTACCTAGAGTGCAAGGAAAGTGCAAGAGGAGGGAGGATGAAGGGCATCAAGCCAGGAGCTGTTCCTGTAGGTGACACTGATCCTGCTTCTTGGCACCAAGTGAACAAGTAGAACACGGTCATCACTACGTCAAGCTTCCACTGATCCAATTTGAAAGTCTTGCAGGTTCACTCACTTGACTGTGGTGTTTGCTTAGCCTATTACAAATGCTCCTGACCTGAGAAATTCTCCTGCTTGCCATATCGTCACTGCTACGTCTTGGGCTGTTCCACTGCCAAAGCTGTGGCAGTGAATTGATGAGCAGCTATGGGCTGCTGGTGAGCCCCTGTCACCTCTGCTTAATGTCAGCTACAGACAGTCAGGTGTGTACTAGGATACTTCTCACCTAACAGGCAATTGCTGTAGGAAAAACAGCTTGTATCTGAATATGAACAGAACGTCATGGATGGAAGAAGAAATAGCATCTCACTGTTAATGTGTCTGTTGACTTCTACATGTTCACATATTGAGATGGAGAACATTTCATCTCTCAGACCAATGTGTTTCTTTCCCCTTTCAAAGCTCCATGCTCTGAGCAGCAAGAACTGGGCTTGGAATGCACATATTCAGGCAGGAACATGGTTTATTCAAACCTTGTCCATACCAATAGGACAAAAATTATATAAAAGAAAGAGCCTGAGGCTATGAGAACACTAACACCTACCTTCTCTGAGCAGCATTAGTGCTCAGAATAATGCAAGCTTTCATTACAGACTTGCAGATACTAAAGTGGGATTGCCTCGTCTCAGGATAGGCCATCATGGTATTTCCTGCATTGTTTTCACCAACTTTCTCCTGAACTTTATTCCAAAACCTGAGCCTAACATAGCATCAAGGTACCATGAATGGTAGAAAGGAGCAAGGGAGGGCACAGTGCCTATGAGTCCTCCCACGGAAAACCTGGGAGGAAAGGTGAGTTGTGGACGTCAGCTCAAGCTGTTGAGGTAAAGAGTGAGGCACTGTGATGAGCTGCACCCAAAAGCAATGTTCTTTGACAGCCTTGACCTGGTTGTCCCAGGGTTGCCTTCTGGACTGGACAGGCAGGAGAAGTGGGCCCATGTGAACCTAATGAGCTTTGATAAGGCCAAGTCCAAGGTGTTGCACTTGGGCCGGGTCAATCCCAGGTTTTTATGGGGAGGATCTCCTTGAGAGAAGGACTTGGGAGTCCTGGTGGATGAGAAGCTGGACATGAGCCAGGCATGAGCCAGCTTGCAGCCTGGAAGGATATTGATACTGGAATAAAGTGAGATGAAAGTAGCACCTTTACTTGCCCTGATTGCATGACCTGTCCCAAAAGAAGAAATCATTTTTACTATGTATATCAGGTTTCCTAGATGGCAAGATGAGGATGGGATTGTGTTGCTGCTTTTTTTTGGAGTTATTGTTCTACAGTTCAGTTTGCTGAGAGGTTCTGATATTTTAACTGGTGCAGACAACACAGTTAAATAGAACATAGTGGTAAAATGTTACTGCCTGTGTGTTTATTCTCTGCCTTCACCTCAGGAAACATTTCTGATAGCAAATGGAACATATAGCAGCAACAAATGGCAAACAGTTTTCAGCATTTCTCCAGCACGCTTCCTGCCTTCAGAAAGTGACTGTTACTAATTCCTATATTGGTAGGTGTCCAAGGCTGGTGGTTTCTCTTTCTGTGCTGTTCATAGTGGGATCTGCCAGGTGGGAAGGTCCCAGCAATGGAGTGCCAAGAAGAGGCATGTGGGCTGCAGGCTGTATAAGAGTTTGCTTTCTTTTTTTGATCTTGATACCAGAGAAGTGTTCCCAAAGGCCAGTGCTAACACTTTCGGGGCAATGTAACCTTTACTTAATTGCTCAATTGCCATAACCTTGCACTGTGCTTTAGATACCAAGTGAGATAAGGTCCCTGCCCAGGGGAGCTTGCACTCATTTAGCTTGATGCATTATAGCACTGACTCCTGGAATGAAGATCAGAGGCTGATAACAGGGAGAAGTTCTTTGAAGAGTTCATTGTTCTCATCAGTTCTCACCACAGTGTGGTTGAAGCAAACAATGGATCAATTTGCACTGCTTTACACACCCAACAAGCAGACGTACAAGTGGCTGTTGACTCACCAGTAGGACCTTGCTGGAAGCTTGGTGTTCCTGTCAAGGCAAGATTAGAAAGTGAGGTTGCACCAGGGGAGGCAACACAGAACACAGTGGAAAGGCTGAGACACCACAGTTGGAAAGTGAGATGAAAAAGAGAGGCAGCTTGGGGCTGGGCCCAAGTTTGGGTGGCCCTCCCATCAGGTGGATCTTTTGGTAAAGGCAATTCTCTCTTTTCTGATCCTGAACCCTCTTTCTGTTGCTTGATTTTAGGCCATGGTCCTTGCTTGCCTTAAAGTGATTGACTTAAAGCACAGTAGGATGGAATAAGGGCATGAGGGAGATTAAATTTCGTCGTGCTATAAAGTAAATAGAATGCTGGTATTTGGAAGCTGGAAACTGGGTATAGCTGGTGGGGAGGATAAACTGCTGGTTAGGAGTGGATGAGATGAATGGAAAGAGGAGTTATGGCATGTGAGGTAGGCAGGTTTGGCACAGATTCCTACTTCATATGACATCCACAGAGATCTTTCTAAGATCTTTTCTCTCAACTGGAGAGGCTCTGCAGTCCCCGAAGGCTGAAGATAAACTCCTTAGATTTCCACAATCTACTGGAGCAGGTATCAGCTTACCAGTGTATGTTTGAAGATCACTCTGTCTCTTTTCATCATGTCTTTAAGTGAAAAATACATGGCCCTATGATTCCCCATATTGTACTTTCCAGCAGTAAGAAGGGAAAGGAAGTTTTTCATTTTGTTAGGGACCTGGGTGATTAACACTGTCCACAGATGTGCTTTGAAGGAGTAAACTGTATGTGACTGTCACACAGAGGAGCTTTGATCTAGCCCATGTTGGTGGAACAGCCACATTCTTCCAGGCAAAAAACATTACCTACTTTGTAACTGATAACTGTACCATGGAAAGGTTAGCCCATGGCTTAGCATGGAGGGGAAGAACAGTCACATGCCTTCTCTAAGGTGCCATTACTCATTTCCCCGTTGGGCTTCATTATACTGAATAACGAGGCCTTTGGCCCTATTTTCTGTTTGAGTGTGTAAGTCATTCTCAGTTACCATTTGAATACTGTTGGATGTTTTCCCAGAAGAACTTACATCCTGGAAGGCTTTGTGACATGCGTGAAAGCACCTGTCTTCTCCAGCATTGGTGTAGTTACTTCCCACATCACCAGGAGACATTTGGCAAAGTGTTTTAGAAGACCACGTGTCTGAAGGCAGAGCTGTTTGTATGGAATTTGTCCATTGCTTGCTAAAAGCATGGGTTTCTGCAACCCTTACAAATAGCCATCATTCTTTGAAAGGACAATGGAACAAATGAGCTTGCAGAACTTGCCAGTGTGATTATCAGTTACCGGCAAATGGCTCCCTCTGACCTCCTTAGCTTTATTACGCAAATCTACAACACACGAGTTAGTGGCCTCCTCTGGGAGCAGGAAGCTGTAAGGACAATGTGCCTCCTGCATGACATTCTTGCTGACATTCCTCTTCTGATATTGTAGACTTCAAACCCCCTTGGCGTGCTATGTGCTTCTAGCTTGAAGGACAGATTGGATTTGCATGATTGGTCTACGTGAGTCCTATGAATTCCTGCTTGTTTGCAGAACTGCCACCCTGGGAGGCAGCAGTGCTTACAGCTGCAATTTTCAGCCATGCTGGATGAGAGATGATGGGTGGCATGACTTGCTGTGAAGGGTCATTTCACATGATCCTAGCAGAGTTTGGGCTGGAGCTATGAAGACTCAACGCTTCTCTAGCACCTGCTGCTCTTGACCCCTGCTTGGACATGACAGAAGTTTGCTGAAGATGAGGTCACTTCAGCTTCCAGGAGGCATCAACCAAGGAAAAGGCTTTTCTTTTTGAATTTTCATATACAAAAATAAATCTAAAAGCTTACCATAATCAGTGGAGATGGTCCGGCTGTCTCAGGCTAGATCATTTCTCAAGCACACTGGCGAGCTTATTTCCATGTGTCCCAGCCCCACCTTGCATCTCACTCCATGTGCAAACATCTCAGGGTTAAGAAGAGTTTCCCTTTTTTGCCCTGTTCCTGTCATTCTGCTCTTAACCCTCTGCACAAATTCCACTTTCCAGCTTATGTTGTTTGGTATGTTGATGAGCGTTTGATCTTCTGAAGCTAATCAAGTTCTTCCTCCTTTGCGTCGTATCAGCTTTCATATTTGGCTTAATTAAAAAAATATGTATATGTATGTATACATATATATATATATATATATATATATATGGCAAATCCATCCAAAAACTTATCATTTTTGTTTGGCTAAATGCAATCTCTACACTTTAAAGTAGAATCACTACACTGAGTTGGATGGACCAGACTGCTGCAGTGCTGTATGGATGCTCTCTTTCATAAATCCAATTTTGTGTTTTCCAGTGTAACTAACGTACTCAAACAGGATCTTCCATGTCATGTGAATGAAGAGTCATCAAAAAATATATAACCTGTCTGCGTGAGTATCTCTGTAATATTCTCTTGCCCTCCTGGCCCTCTGGTACCTGGAAGGAGCGAGTGTCTGGTCATACATCTTTCACTTTCAGAAATGTGAAGTTGTTCCTTTGGGTGTTTTGGGAGACAAATGAATGGTATATACTGTTTACTGAGCTGCAGAAGGCAGCAAGGGTTGAGTGAGTGCCAGAATGGGTCCTGCTCGTGACTGACAGGTGGACACTGCTGAGCAGGAGCACCATACCATGGGCTGCATCCAAAATAGCTTGGCCAGCAGGCCCAAACATGGTGTGGTACAAGGTGCACTCTTGCAAAAGCAGTTTCCTTCTTGTTTTGATGAGGAGCAATAATGAAGTGATGAAGAATGAAGGAGCAAAAGATTTAGTAATATAAAGAAAATATCCCAAAAGGTGATGGGAAAAAAATACGATGTGCTCAGAGGGAAGATAAGCCAAAAGACTTAAAACAGGGAAGGAAAAGGAAAAAGGTTGTCTCTGTTTGGAAGACCATGGTTAAAGCAGCTGTCCTCTGCGATACGGGGAAGCAAGAGAAGAAAGTGAAAGTGAATGTAAAATGTGTGAAAACAGCAGAAGTTATGAGGAGGTGGAGCTCAAAGAAATGATGGATCAAAGGGAAGATGGTGTAGAACTGGGAGTGTTAATGAAAATTGCATAGCAACTCCAGGTATAGAAAACTTCCGTATTTTGTTGCCCTGCAGATGATAGAAGGTCCCAAGAAAATCTTGGAAATATGATTACTCAAAACTCAAATGCTCAGGTTTACACTTAACAGCTATTATTTTTAATGCATATGTATTGCTCATACCAAGCAGCTTTACTACTGTATTTGTACACCACTTTTTCCTCGTTTGTAAATAACTTCATTCCTCCTTGAATCTAGCTACCAGTGGCTTGCCAATACAAACCCATCTATCATACCTTTGTGTGGGCAGTAAATTTTAATGCCTAAAGCAGTGTTTTAGAAGTGGAGAAAATAGTAAGAAAAATATGCATCTCTTTCCAAACTTTTGCAAAACTAACATCTGGTTGCAAGGAGATTCATGTCAGGAGAGCCAGATGTCACACAGGTTATACACACAGATCTGTCTCAGGAACTTGGTTGCCACTACTGGGGGCAATGGGTTGTCCTCACTTTCTTCTCTAGTCAACAGAGTTGTAAGCTGTCCCAAATTAGCTATCTATTTTAGCACTGAAACCTTTATTGCCCTGTATTGAGTCTCGCAATGAATTGTATGAACTCTCTGTGGCTACCAAACTCCAAATTCTGGCCTTTCACTGACTGTCCCTGAACTCAAGTGGGATGTACCTTGGCCTTAGTGGGACAGCATTTAGAGAGAGTAGAACATCAGGAGATGAGCATCACCTGAGCAAAGAGAAATCTAAAAGTGAGAACAGGCAAGGCAAGTTGAAAAGGTGATTGACATGTCTTCCACTGAGAACAGAATGTCCAGTAACTGTGTGGTCAGATACTTTGGATATTTTTTTTTTTGCAAGATATTCAAGTCATGCTCCCATCTCGATTTTTTTTTCAGGAATAAGTCCTACACCACTGTGTGTGGATGTATGTAGATACAGTGATAGTCAGGGTGTTAAATTTGTAGCTCACAGGTGTTCTGGACCATCCTCTTAGCTTTGGGGACACCTGGGGATGTGTCTGCATTTCCCTGCTCCTTTTTCTAGATGTGTAATCATCTTGCTCTATACATTTGGCTGCAGTGTGTAGCACATTCAATAGACATGACAATGTCTGCAGTACCAATGCAGAACATCACTAACAGGGTAGAAAGTCCCATGCTGTGCAGGGGAGTGAATTCCAGGATGGATTGCAGTGACAGTGCAGGAGGGGAACAGGGAGGTTGTTTTTATTCTCATCTGTCTGCAATTTCCCATTCTATTTCCTAGGAGCTGTATCCATTTTTGTTATATCTTTAAATACCCTGCTCTGTCTGTGTTTTATAAGGAGCTTATATGGAAATGGGTGTTAATGTGAGACTATTAGAATGACCACTTTGACAGGGAAGAAAGAATAAAGATTAAGGGGAGAGATTCCCATTTTTCTTCATTTGTTTTAGAATGAAAAGCAACCCATTGTTAGGAGACCATCAAAAGCTTTTCTATAGATCTGAAGTCTGTGCTATTGTGCTGTCTCACGCGTTGCTGTGTCTATGCATATTTAGTGCAGTATGATGCAATGAATGCTGCCTTCACCAGTCACAAGTGCTTAGAGCAATGTGGTCTGGAGTGGATATTTCTTCACAGAGTATCATGTCCTCTCCCACCAAAACTATATCCTATACAGTGTTTTATAGCTTCTTTGTGGCTGAAGAACTGGGACAATTTGCAACAGCTGCTGGAAAATTCCACTTGAAAAAATTCCTTCCTTTCCTTCCCAGCGCACAGTGCCAGGGGCACACTTTTCCTGGTGTTATTTTTTTAATCATACTAATGAACAAATCTAGACCTTAGCCTCCCACTGATCTCAGACTTACCCGATTAGACTGATGAGCAATCCAAGAATGATTAAAGTGTGAGTGTGTGGTGCTGTGCTCTGACAGTGATCCAAGCCTGGGTTTCCCATCTATTTCCAACCTATATATTATGGTGGTAAGCACGAGAAAGGAAAGCAGAGGTATTCATAGAATGTGTTCGTATTTAAAGTCCTAGATCTGCAATCACACACACATATGGTTTTATTTTACTCAAAAATATAATCTCATTAACCTCACTGGGCTTGAAAGGGGAAAATATTTCCCCTATGCTGCAAGTGCAACTGAGCTGTTTTCCTACATAGCGCTTTTGTTTGATTGCAGGGCTGATTTCGTTGCTCACTTGTATGCCTTGGAATGTGTGATGAGAAATTCTGATGAGTGATACCAATCTCTCTGCGCTTTGGGCCAACCTTCAAGCTGTGCTGCTCCTTGCTGTACTTTGAAATACAACCATTGTGTGCAGGATTTCATCCAGCCTCAGACTGGATCTCCTTGCCCCAGTAGCTGAGGCTCTTGCTGTAGAAAATAAAGCAACGTGAGCACCTCTGTCACATGTTTGCTCTTTCAGCTTTCCCTAATGAGTGAAAAGCATGCAGTGTTCTCACTGGCATCCTGCTTTGGTGATGCCCATGGGTGATATTTGCAGGCAGCAACCTAGATAGTTGCTCATATTCCTTTATATTTCTGCTCCTCTTTCTACCCCCAACTGAGTACTTCTGGAAAAGGGCAGGGATTCAAATGAAAACTGCAAATTTGTTTTACTTTGTGTTGAAATGCTACAGGAAGTTGGTCAGGAGGCTCAACCCCAGGTAGACAATTTAACCTTCAGAGCTCATTTGCAAGAGAAACAAATATCTGGACACACTGGCTGGTCTAGAACTTGCTGAGGAGCTGAGAGAGATTCATGCTACCAGCTGAGACGTGTTTGAGGGTATTTAGGGTGCGCTGGTGTGAAAGATTGGGGCTGTGCCAAGGTAATTGCTTTTTTGCCTGATTCTTTCTCATTTATCAGTGTTTTTCAAGTCTGTATTATTAACACAGAAAATGGGATCCAGTGCACCCTCAGCAAGTTTGCTGATGACATCAAGCTGAGTGGTGCAAGCGGCATAACAGAAAGAATGGATGGCACCCAGAGGGACCTGGGAAGGCTGGAGAAGTGAGTCCTGATGAGGCTCAATGAGGTCAAGAGAAGGGTGTTGCATTGGTTTGGGGCAATCCCATATATGTGTACAGACTGGGAGAAGAGCTCACTGAGAGCAGCCCAGTAGAGGAAGGCCTTGGGGTCATTGTGGACAAAAAAGCTGGACATGAGCCATCAGTGTGCACTTATAACCCAAAAGGCCAACAGCATCCTGGACTGCATCAGCTGAGGGGTAGGTGAAGCCCTGGTACTGCTGCTTGGAGCTGTGGGTGCCCATCCCTGGAGGTGCCCAAGGCTGTGGATGGGGACCTGGGCAGCTTGAGCTGGTGGATGGCAGCCAGCCCGTGGCAAGGAGTTGAGACAGGATGGGCTTTAAGATCTCAAGCTATGCTCTGATTTTATTATTTTCTTACTCCTTCTTGAGCAATTTTCATTTGTAAGCGTGGGATGATGCTTAGATCCATCTGCTCCTCTTAGAATAAGCAGAGTGAAGGTCTTGAAGCATCAGAGTCCTTTCATTTTGAGAATTTCCCCCTCTAATTCAAAACTTCCTCTAACGTGAACTGGTAACAAAAAGCGTCCTTCCCAGTTGAAGGCATTATTTCCATAGCAAGACAAGGAGAAAGCAGCAGAGAGAAGTTCATTTGCACCTAACAATTCCTAGCAGACATTGCGATAGTTACACTCTGAGAGGGGGGAAATATCTAAGCAGAGCTGCCCTGCTTCCTTGTGGCTGGCATTGTTCTTAGCAGGTGAGTTCTTCCTAGTTGTGGCCAAACTCCGTATGAATTATATCCTTCATGCTAAATGTCAAGATTCAAAAGATTAGGTAATTATCAGTACAATCACTCTCTATACTGGTTATACTTCCTGTACAGCATGGCAAAAACCGAAACTAAGCAAAACCCACAGCAATCCTGAAGGTTTCAGGTTGCCCAGAGGAGCTGTTGGGTGCACCATCCCTGGAGGTTCCCAAGGTCAGGTTGGAGGGGGCCCTGGGCAGCCTGATCTGGTGCAGGGCAACCAGCCCACTGTAGGGAGTGGGGCAGGGGGGCTGTAATGTCCCTTCTAACCTAAGCCATTCTGTGATACCATGGTTCTATGATTTGATAAAGGGGGTCTGCATTGTTGCACGACTCCAGATGTATACACTTAAAAAAGCTGGTTTTGGTCCTGACTCTGCAATCTGTTGTTGGGTTTGATCTTAAAATCACCTGGGCTGAATGTTTCCTCCTCCCATTTCGGCTTATCCAAGGCTGTAACCTCTTCACTACTACATTTGGGAGCTCCACTGACAAGAATCTGCCGCCCAGCATCCTGTGACTGCTCATCTGAAATTTTAATTCACCATTTCCCTACCCGGACCTTTGATAGCAAACCATGTGCAAGACTGTTGAGTAGGATTGAGTGGCTGCAGCCAGACCAGCGGGCAGCTGAACCCCAGCAGAAAATTCTGTGGGGCAGGAGACACGGGAATAATAAAAGGTAGAGACTGGGGTGACTGTTTGATGTGGGACTGCAAGGACTGGGGAGATTTATGACCATTAGACACAGAAGTAATGACAGTGGTGTAGGAAATGACAGTGAGGCTGTTTATTTGAGTGAGACTTTGGGGTGAAGTCTATTTCCCAAGGAGGTGTCCTTATTTTGAACTGGCTTATTTTTATAAATGTTTAATGCAATGTGATTTCTTTGCTGGCACAGGGAGGGAAGCACCAAAACTCCAGCCTAGCATACATGCTTCTTAGGATTCAGATATCTCCTTTATTGTATATGCCAAAAACAAGAATGCAAATAGCACACTTGAAAAATTTGTGAACTTTGAATAGCGTCTATTTGATGTAGGGAAAAAAAACAACATCAGCAGCAAACAGAGCTGTTCCGATAATGACATAAATTAGTTTTTTTTGGCAAGGACTGCTATAAATGATAATGGCAGAAGCATGATATGCATATTCCAACTGTTATACATGACATATTACCAAATAACTTACTTTGCACGGGGTAATGGGGAGACTGAATTCTCTGGGTAGGGCAGAATGAAGAATTAATGCTGAGTGATGTGCAAAGTCTTCCTAATGGCTGAGACGTGGCCTTCATCATTCGTTGTTTTTCTGTTCTGTGCATATGGTTTCTTTACAGTACTGCTGAAATGGCTCTGTTGCTCAGCAACAGCAAGCTGAAATAGCACCAGTCAGAGAAAATCTGCTGATTTACACTGGTCATAAAGTGTGTCTTGTTACCAGAGTGCAGATTTTGACAGAAGAGTGAAAGCCAGCCCTTGCCTCTGACCTTTTGTATTCACGGTACCAGCTGGGGAGATGTCAGTCCAGATAAAGAAAGCTAGCCTTTACCTGAGTTTTTGACAGATGGACTGGTGCATCCTCTGGGCGGAGCAAAACCTGCTCTGACACCAGTCTGGAGAGTCAGTGGCTTCTCTAGGATTGAGTTCTGACTTTCTGGGCTCAAGGAGGGCTTCAGCCCTGTCTGTAGGTCTGCAGGCACAAAACCATGCCTTTGGCATGCCTTAGACAGGAGCAGGCTTGGCTCTTGTGCATACTGAACGTTACTATTGCAGCCAAATGCCGTAAGTGTAATGAACAGAACTTAGAAGTTTCCTAAATATCTACACTCCTGCCCTGATTACAAAATTTTACTTCTCTACTTTTCTTAGCTATTTAGGTAATTTAAGAGAGAGCCTCACTTTGGAAACACAGAATCACAGGGTCTGGGAGGGATTCTCTGGAGATCATTGAGTCCAACTCCCTTCACTAATGCAGGTTTCCTGGACTAGATTGCACGAGGAACTATGCAGGTGGGTTTTGAATACCTCCAGGGAAGGAGATGGAAGCTCTATGGAAGAGCTTAGAGACAATAAATAGAGAGAAACTTATACCAAACTCAAATAAATGTTTGTTTTAAAAAAAAAGAATAACTCCACGTGGTATAATGCGGTTATTTACCAATTAAAATACAGTAAATAACACATTTTACAAGCAATCTCCGGGATGTCAATCATACAGAAAAACTGTCAAATACATGAAAACGCAAAGGTTCATCAGAAAATGCTGCCAACAATTCATCCCAAATGCTTCTCTCTTGGGTCTTTTTGGTGCTCATAAAAAGGTGGTTTTTTTGTTTTTTGTTTTTTTGTTTTTTGTTTTTGTTTTTGTTTTTGTTTTTTTTCCCAAGCTCAAAAATCAGCAGTATGAATTGTAAGCTACTTTTCTTTTATCTCTGCCTCAACAGGAAGAGGAGTGACATTATGATCAGTGGTTGACAACTCTGCCTTTGTCAGGGGAGTTGGATCCAGGTGAACTTTAAGGTCCCTTCCAACCCAAAGCATTCTATGATTCTATAATTGAAGTGCATAGGCTAATGCCAACTGAATGACCTAAGCATAGAGGAAAATATCTGTGGTGAAAATGTCAGTATCTGGCCCGTATTCTCTAACTGGTATCTTTGCTACCAATTATTGCCACAGATCTATGTTCAGTATTAGCTGTGCATCTCTTGGAGGTCTGATTAATCAATCCCATTATGAATGATCCGGTGTGCTGGTAGAAGTTACTATGTCGGGTAACTCCCATTGCCTTTTATAAAGGCCTTGAGGTAAAACTGAATGCTCATATTCCCCTAACTGCTTTGCATGACATCATTACTTGAAGTTGATTACATCAATTCAGAGGCTGAGAAAATCAGGTCAAGTTAGTTCTGCTTGTTGGTTGGGCTAAACAGAGCTATTCATTTTTCATAGAGAAGAGGTAGCAGTGGCTTTGCTGCTGTCCCCTCCTTTGCTAACCCATAACCAAGTTTGAGTATTAAGTGAAATGCTGATATAAACATAAAATCATCACACTTATTGTTATAGAAAAACGTTCTTTTTACTGGCATCTACATTCTTGGCCTTGAATTTTCTGTGCAACAGGGTAGGATTGAAACAATTTTTTTCATGAACTGTTGTAATCTAGTACAAACTAGAACACCTCAAATCTGGGGCTTATAGGCAATTCCTTCTTTCTCCTTATTTTGACTTTCATTACAAGACTTGCAAGTATTAGCAAAGCTGCTTGCAATTCATCTGTGTCCATCACATGTGTGATGGTTATTAATTCACAGCTTTCTCCACTGGGCTTGAAGATAGTCCAGGAAGATTTCTTCATTTCCTATTTCCTACTTAGCAAATGGTACTCTTTGTTCCAGTTCTCTGCCACTATGAAGCTCTCTAAGGTGAATCCTATTGCTGTAGTAAGCTGGTCTTTAAGCCTTTAAATAGTACTCCTAATAAAGAGCTGAGATATGCTCTGCTCTTCGTAACTTTACATCTGATTAGAGTGACTCAGATTTCAAATAGAATTTTCTTTGCCACCTCTGAGTCATTTCCCCACTTTTTAAAACTCAAGTGTCTTTCCAGGCATATGTGCTTCTAAACTGTGACAGGTTGGTCTTATGAAAATCCTTCCAGCACAGCAATTTTCTATCTAATCAGGACAGAACAAAAAATTGTGATGGAAAAAGTCTCCCTGTTCAAAGATGATGGGGCTTTTGGGGTTTTTGGTCTTTTTTTTTACTTTAGAGCACATATTTATTTATTTATTTATTTATTTATTTATTTATTTATTCTTTTTAGGAGGGAACCTTGTGCTCCTGCCTTACAATCTGTGAGGGATGTCTCTTATTTCATCTTCATACGTCACAGCAAGACATGTGATGTTTCTTCATCTTCAGATAATATGCTCGATTGGCTTCTGGATAGGTGACTTTGGAGAGCGGAAGCTTGTAGATGGCTGAGTGGTTTGTGGTCATTAACAGAAAGGTCAGCGCGGATAAACAGAAAGACCAGGTTCCTGGTGGCACCCCGAACTGCACAGAAAAACACAAAACACATATTTTACTGTCTGTTTGTCTTTCATTTGGCCTCTCTGTCACAGGAATAAGTTGGAATAAATTTTTTCAAGGAAATCTTGGCTTGGCTTTATACGGAAGATCTCTGTGGCAATATAGACTTTCTGTATGAGATTTTGATGTTGTTCACTGGCCTTTAGCATCTATTAGCTTTGGTGAGAAGGATGATTTCTCTGTGCACCTGCAGAGACTATGGATGGACCTAAGATAGGACCTAAGACTTTGGCTTCATCAGGGGAAGATCATGCCCATCCAATCAGGTGGCCTTCTACGGTAGAGTGACAGCATGGACAAGGGAAAGGTGACTTTCCCAGGTCATTTACCTGGACTTGAGCAAGGCCTTTGACATGGTCCCCCACCACATCCTTATCTCCAAATTGGTGAAGTGTGGATTTGATGGGTGGATCACTCGACAGATAAGAAACTGGTTGAAAGGCCGCAGACAGAGGGTGGTCATCAATGGCCTTGTGTCCAGGTGGAGGCTTGGAGCCGGTAAGGCTCTGTCTTGGGACTGGTGCTCTTTGACATCTTTAGCAGTGACATCGATGACGGAATTGGGTGCACCCTCAGCAAGTTTGATGACAACACCAAGCTGAGTGGTATGGTTGACACGGTGGAAGGAAGGGATGCCATTCAGAGGGACCTCAACAGGCTGGAAAGGTGGGCACAGGTGAACCTGATGAGGTTCAACACAGCACAGTGCAAGGTTTTGCACTTGGGCCGGTGGAATCCCAGGCATCCATGCAGACTGGAAGGAGTGGTCCTTGAGAGCAGCCCTGCAGAGAAGGACCTGGGGGTCCTGATAGATGAAAAGCTGAACATGAGCCAGCAGTGTGCTCTTGCAGCTCGGAAAGCAAATGGCATCCAGGGCTCCATCAGCAGAGGGGTGGCCAGCAGGGACAGGGAGGTGATTGTCCCCCTCTGCTCTGCTCCTGTGAGGCCCCATCTGCAGTGCTGTGTCCAGGTCTGGAGCCCCCAGTACAAGAAGGACAGGGAAGCTGTTGGAGAGGGTCCAGAGGAGCCACAGAGATGATCAGGGGACTGGAGCACCTCCCCTACGAGGACAAGCTGAGGGAGCTGGGTTTTTTCAGCCTGGAGAAAAGAAGGCTGCAGGGTGACCTTATGGCAGCCTTTCAGTGCCTATAGGGAGCCTGCAAACAGGAGGGGAGTCAGCTCTTGGAAAGGGTAGATAACTGCAGGACAAGGGGAAATGGTTTGAAATTGAGGGAGTGAAGATTGAGGTTGGATGTCAGGGGGAAGTTCTTTGCTATGAGAGTGGTGAGGTGCTGGATCAGGTGCCCAGAGAGGCTGTGGATGCCCCGTCCATCCCTGGAGGTGTTCAAGGCCAGGTTGGATGGGGCCCTGGGCAGCCTGGTCTGCTATTAAATGGGGGAGGTTGGTATTAAATTGGTGGAGGTTGGTGGCCCTGCTTGTGGCAGGGGGGTTGGAACTTCATGATCCTTGAGGTCCCTTCCAACCCTGGCCATTCTGTGATTCTGTGAAGATAGGAGTGCACACAGAAACGTTCATTTACCTTAACTTTGTGCTGTTCTCCTGACTGACTTTTTGTACTTGGTCAAAGGAACTAAACTGAATTTAAGGTTTTTTTACACACGTGGGCAAACCTTTTCTCAACTACTTCAGGCAGAAAGTATGGCCTGTGGAAGATCATACAAGCTTCTAGGAAGAAAAATGGTAAATTTAAGTGGGAACACCATGCCCTGGATAGCCCATGATTCCTCATTCAGATCTGTTCTGCCTTCGGCTGAATTGCTTTTTGGATCTTCATGTTTCAACTTAGAAATCAGGAAAATTTAGTATGTGTTTAAACCTGTTTTTGGAAACGAAACCTTAGCTAATAAACTACTTACCACAGACAACATATTCGTCATTGTCGCTCCCAGATAGGCACTGAAGAGTGCTGTGAGAAAAAAAGATAATTTCAGGTGAGTTTGGTTGCTCATAGCATGGAGGAGACCAGCAGGAAGAAACATCTCTCACGCTGCCTTGGGTAGCTCAACCAGTGCTTATGAAAATGGCTGGGAAGCCCTCTCTTAAAAATCTTTCCTTTGCAGCATGCCCTCCAACCTCCTGTGGAAAGGGCAAAACAAAGAAGACGTGGAGTGATAAAAAGTGTGAATATGGAAATAGAATCTTCTGAAACATGCACTGACATGGAAATAGGTTGATGGATGGAGTTAAATGGGAAAATAACCCTTCCATTTCTCCTGCCTCTAGGGCTAGAAGGTGGGTCAATGAGATACAAAGCTAAATCTTTTTTATATGCACACTGAATGAGCAATAGTTTAACTCCCAGCTCACTGTGATATTGAAATTTCATACTGAATTGCCTTATAAATAATTCTTCAATCATTCTGTGTTGCTTAGCTCATGCCTCTGGTATCCATTTCAGTAGACTGGGAAAATTATGCTGCCTAATTCCAGATGCAGACTGATCTTGAGCTCCAGTTTTCTTAGTGTACATAATTAGTCTCAAAATGAAGCATCTGATTTCAAAGATGTTAGTTAATCTACTGATTGCTTCTTTTGTTTTGAACACAGCTCTTAGCTGCAAGTCAACACACTGTTTTTATCTTGTCAGGGTGCATTAGAGCAACAGCTCTAACATCCACCTCCACCGTCTGTCTGTCTAGCCCATGTCTGTCCAAAAGTGGCTATGAGAGGCTATCCACCTCTATCCATAGAGGTGGATACTAGTCCACCTCTAGTATCAGTGCATCTTGTCTTGTTTCAAAAGGAAGTCATGTTAGTAATGAAAATCCATAGGGTACATACCACAGGCAATTGCCAGCAAATGTGTCTGCCAGGTGAATGCGTAGAACATGCCCCCAATGGCAATGCATGAGAGGGAGCTGTTGTAGCTCCATAAACCAGAGTAGATCGTGCTAAAAGGTGTTGCTAAGCTCAGTGCTGCAAAAAAAAAAAAAAAAAAAAGTCAAAAATATATCATTTCTTAGCCAAACAGCTGAGAAATAGCCCAAACTCTGTTTTTGGGAGCTCAAGCCTGCATGTCTATGCTGAATTCTGGTTTGCTGCCATGTTGTGACAGTCCAAGACTAAAGACACTTCAGACTAATGTACTCGCTGTGGATTTTCCCTGGTACTGCTGAGCTGAATTTGGCCTTACAGCTGCAGCAACGGATATATTAGTCAGCGAGTGCACATTTAAACTCTGAACGAGTCCCTAAGGCCTGCACAGTCAGACTTGTGGCAATGACTTTTATTAAGCTGCTCCTAAAAAAATCAGGATATATCCAGAAATGAAGTATTTCAGGATAGAAAGCCATTTCAGCCAAAAGTGCATTACTTTCTTCTGAAGATTTCCACCATCGTAAAATGGGGTAAGAGAATGTGGAAGTCAATCAAAAGAATTCTTAAAACAGAAGAGTTCGTTTTTTTTCAAGCAATATTTCTCCAGTGGAAAACACATTTGCAACTATAAATGTTCCAGCAACTCTTCTTCCTCTTTTATTCTCTGTATATACCTGTGGATCAAATAAAGTCCTTACCTGCCAACATCCCCACTGCTGATCCGATTGCTGCATGCAGGCAGATGAGTGGAGATGAGATAAATAGAGCAAGCAGGAAAATCCCCCCAGTCCAGGGATTATCACAGCCATAAACCTGGCCCACCCCAATTGGAATGGATTGCAGCAGCTGAGTGAATGAAAGAGAAAAAAAAGACATTTTTTTTTTTCTTAATCCTCTTTGTTGCTTTGTTTTCCAAAAAAAAAAAAAAAAAAAACAAACAACCACCAAAAAACCAACAAAATCAAGCCAAACCTAGTTTAGATGGTCGCTTTCAACCTAGTTTGGCTGAATGGTAGAAATTCTGTTTGTTTCAGGAGGTTTTATGAAAATGGTGGCTTGGATGGGAAGAAAATGATGGACCATTCCCAAAGGAGTGGATGTTCCCCTGCTTTGGACAGGAGAGAAGAACCCAGATTGGCTGCAGGTATAGAGATGGTTTAGAGAAAATTTCCTTCAAACTGCTCTGTTCCATCAGCTTGGAATGGTTCATTTATAGTTACCCATAAAATTATGTGTCACGGTAAAGGTTCTTTTGGAAATGCAACCTGTGTGGTTTGCTATTTAGTGCCAATTAACTTCCTTAATCACTCCCTGGGAACCCCTTAAAATAGACCACTGAGCCTTAGGGGAAAGTGCTAACTCTTCTGTCTGCTGTTTACTGTGCTATGCAGCAGAATAAAATGCTTCTTTGGAAAGGTCCCACTTGATTATTAACTAAAAAAAGTTTGTAACATTTCTGTCTTAGTAATATCTGCTTTATCATGCCTTCTCAGAAAGACTGCTTTCTGATGCATTTTTACAAGTACTCTGAGTGGAAAGCAAAAAATGACTTGTGAGTTAACTGAGCCTTAGCATAGCCTTTGCTATGAGGTGGTCATCAGTATCTGCACAGTAATGGATAAATATGTTGCAGACAGCCTTTGAAGACTGTACTATAAATATTTAGATTCAACTGCAAAGAAATGATACTATATCCCCCAAAATTCTCTTCTTGTTTTCAGGATATCAGAAATCTCAGTTCCTGGAGTAAAGCCTTATGTATTGGATAAGACCTATTTTGTAAGTGCAGTGTAAATGTATTGCCAGGCCTTATTATGGTGATGTAAAGGGGGATAAGATGGTTCCATAATGCTTTTAATGGAGAAAGCTGTTTAGGGCATTCTACCATTGACATGTCAGCGTCTGTCCAGGTGATGTTTGGTGTTGTTGTTGCAGGCTGAATGACGGTTGTAGGGAAGAAGAGGTTATGGGGTCCTGATGCAGCCAGATAGAGGGTCAAGGCCAAGTTGAAAGGCAAGGTGAAAACAGGCAGATCCCACTTAGAGAAGACTGAACCTAAAGCGCTGGTGAAAACAGGGCTGAAAGAAGAACAAAATGGTCTCACTAGGAGATCAGCAAATGCTCTGCCTTCCACAGGTCACTTAGCAATGTATAGATTCCTGCTGTGCTATGCAATATGGTACGTGGTGAATTTGGTGAACCTGAGGGGACTAGGGTCCTCTGGTCCTCCACTGGTGTGGAGTTATTCCCCAGATCAATAGCTGTGCTTAGTTTTTTATTTCATTTTTATTTTCTGAAATACCTGATATGGATTCTGTAGAGGGTACTAATGCCAGGTCTAACTGACCTGGAAAGAAGGCTGTGTGCCTTTGTTCAACCTTAGGGATTGGGTCCATCAGAAGGCAGATATCAAAGGCATACTTATTAAGGTGAGTATAACACTACATAAACTTCTGGCAGATGGATAATATATGGGATCTAGAAATCTCCAACTAGATATCTGGGGACCAAAGACCAGCTTTCAATATTTTCATTATCCAAACACCTGGCAGGCTACGGTGCCACATATATCAGTAAAGTATTATTAGCTCTTTGTTTCCATAAGCATCAAACATCATATCTTGTGACTACTGAGCAGCCTTTGTGCCTGGTGAGGTAAATTTTCACGGCACTTTTACACAGCAACTTAAACAGATGAAATGCTTGTGGTTGATGATGGCAGGGAATCACAGAATCATGGAATCATAGGATGGCCTGGGTTGAAAGGGACCACAACGATCATCTAATTTCACCTGAGACAAGAATGAACTGATGCATCACATGGCTAACGTTTAGGGCACTGAATTACATAGGACCTGCCATCAATTTTCCTTTTGCTCGTTCTGTTTATTTATGATTATGGGAGTACTACACCTGTTTAAAAGTATAAATTGTAATCCAAGATTTAGAAGCACATACATGCCAGTTATGTTTCTTTTCCATTGTAGAGTGCATAGCACATAAAGACACAATGGCTCAACCGTTCCTTCAGTTAGGAAACCCTAGGGCTGGAGTAAGAAGCAGAGATGTCTCACTTACCATGTCACTGACACCAGTGCCACCGGCAGTAGAAGCCACCAATGGTAATCTCCCTTAGCAGAGAAGACTGCTATGAGCAATCCCACCAAGACCCCATTATAGCCATACAAGCCTGCTGCTATGGCCGATCTGAAGAGAAAAAAAACCAAAACAACAAACAACTGTCTTGAAATCTTTTCCCTGCAGGTGCTTCACCTGCATCATCCCTTCCTATCCCATATAACCAAGACTCTCTGATGCTGACCTGCCAAGGCTTGTGTACTGACCTTCAGTTTCACACACCTGAGCACACACTTGAATCCTTTAAGCACACCCTACTCTTCCCATAGTTCTTATTCAGTGTCCTCGCAGACCAGTTGTAGCTGGTGTTGTTGAGAAGATCAGTGTAGCCCTAACAGTTTCAACTAAGGATAGGTGCTCCTTTCATCCACAATTCTTATTTCACACGTATGCGAAAGTCTAATACAGTTTGACACATACGTGATAGTCTTACCTGTCTTGACCCAGAATAAGTGCTGTTAAGGTTGAGACAACTGTTCCTAAGCAGCCTGTGAGTGTCCACCATGGGTTCTGCACCAGGAAACCAGCGACTACGATCAGACCACTGAGGGGATTATTGACAAACATCACCTGGGAGATCCCACGCAGCACCCAGTCAACAAACTGGATCATGATGGGCTTATCTGGAAGAGATCAAATTAAGTAATACGAATAACTAAAAGCACAAGGGTGAGACTGATTTGGGATAGGTTATTTATTTTTAAACTCGTAAACAGTTTTGGCAGAGTGACTTTGGCAGCATGACCAAAGCAATGAATCAAAAAGACTCTAAAACCTGACTGAGAATGATTATGGTCTGTATTGAAGTCTTGCATCTGGAAAGCTGAGACGAGCAGAGTGGTTGCCAGAGTCCCGTGCTGAAGAGTATCCTGGACCAGTTTCACATACACTGGCTAATTTATGAGGCCTGTGCCTCAGATGGCAAATTGTACGTGTAGCCAATTGCTGATTTATTATGGGGACCAAAGACACTTACCTATGTGTAATTTGGCTTCACAGTGGCGTTAGGCTTGATAGAAATGGATCAGCTGGTAGGGAAGGGAATATTCTGAAGAATGGCAGGGCACAGAATAACCATCCTAGTCTGCGTTCTTTGGGACTACATTCATTTTGTCCGTGGCATGTCAGGAGGTAAATGTCACCTCAGCCATCCTCAAGATTTAAGCAGCAGATGTGGCTCTCTGCACAAAGCTGCATTTTTCCCATAGCACAGAAATAATTCAGGGCAGATATCATTTCTGTTCTGCTCCAGCTTGAATCCTGTTACTGAGAAGTTAGTTATTACTCTTTTAATATAATTCTTCTTTGGACTCCCCCAATTAGTTATGGTGAAATAATAGCTTTACCTTTCAGCCAGGCACCAAATTCCTTCATGTCTCCTGTGATGTACCCAACAGCTCTGCAGACTCTCTTTCCGCCTTTACTTAACTGACTTTGCTTCTTTGGCTTTCTTTCCCCCCTGGTTTCTATCTTGACATCAACGCTGTTTTCCATGGTGAGGATCTGAGCCTTTGGTAGAATCCAAGGAAAAACAAATAACATGCAATTCATTGCAATGACTCTTACTGGTGTCTGCTTGTCCTTTTTTCTACATGTTATTTCTCAAATAGAATCATAGAATCATCATAGAATCATAGAATGGCTTGGGCTGGAAGGAACCTCAAGGATCACCAAGCTCCAACCTCCCTGCTGCATTCAGGGCCAACAGCCTCCCTATTTAATACCAGACCAGGCTGCCCAGAGCCTCATCCAACCTGGCCTTGAACACCTCCTGGGACAGGGCATCCACAACCTCTCTGGACAGCTGTTCCAGCACCTCACCATTGTCCTGGCAAAGAAATGTTTTTTTTTTTTCTGGAGCTGAAAGAGGAAAATCCTTTGTCTGAACACCTGATTCCCAGGTTTCCTTGAGCATGGTTTCTCTCTTCATGCTCACTTGGGACTTTCCAGGCATTCATACAGCCATGGATTTGAACACTCAAAGGAACCACTGCCATTATGTCAGTGTTATTTCACCTGATCTTAACACCCTGATCAACTGTATTACTTTTTTTTTTTTTTTCAGGAATCAAGCAGTTCTAATTTAAAAGGTGACTAAGCAGAGCAAGGTGGCATTAACAGACACTGGCTTTACACAAGTTGAAGTTCACCTCAAAACCCAACTTGTTAAGAGTTTCTATCACACTTAAGAAACTGCTTCAATTATTCCATACACCTCACACAGCTCTAGACAACTTCATTCAGTCACATGGCTCAGAGGATTGCACCTAACTGTAAAAGCTGCTTATAAAAAATGCCTCATAGCTGATTTGTTACTTTTTTTAAGGGCCAGTTCTCAACATGAACTCAGCAAGTTAAAAGCATCCAAACCTTGCCCTGGAGTTTGCTCAGTTTTTTGAGGAGGAAAAGAACTAATTGTTGGTCGTTGTTTAGACAAAGAAGATAAAGACCATAGAACCATAGGAACATAGGACCATAGAATCATAGGACCACAGAATGACCTGGGTTGAAAAGGACCACAATGCTCATCCAGTTCCAACCCCCCTGCTATGTGCAGGGTCACCAACCAGCAGACCAGGCTGCCCAGAGCCACATCCAGCCTGGTCTTGAATACCTCCAGGCAGGGATGGGGCATCCACAGCCTCCTTGGGCAACCTGTTTCAGTGCCTCACCACTCTCTGAACGATGAGATGAGATAGAATGTTGAATAAATATAGAAACAGAGATGCCTTGGTTCTCCCCAGTGAGTGCAAGAAGTAAAGAACTTTGGCTGTGAGTTAGTAGTTTCAGTAAGGTGATAGATGCACTTAAGTATCGCAGTTGGTGCTCAACTTGCTCAACTTGCATCTTTAGTAAAAGCCTTCTTGGCAGCTGGAGAAAATTCAGAAATAGGGGTATTTCAGTAATAGTATTCAGAAATAGGGGTGTATTTCAGAAATAGGGGTGTATTTCAGAAATAGGGGTGAAAAACAATTAAAGCAGCCTCCTTCCTGGGCATTATGCTTGCAGATGGGTGGAGGATGTACATCCTGGTCAGTTCCCTGTTACTGCAGATATTATACATAACAATGAGCATTTTATGTCTTTGGGAAATTCACAACTAATTCAAGGATAAGACCAACATGAAACTAGCTGAAGGCAGGACCAGTATGTAGAAGAATGTGGAATCTGCCTTTGGGTAGGACACAAGGGCAAGGAGCTTAGCTTGAGGAGGGAAAAATGAAAAAGATGAGAGCATTGTTAGGGACAATGTCTCAGTGCTGGAGGGCTTTTTCCTGGCTCAGTTATAATTCATTACTTTGATTCATTAACCTTCGCTTTTACCATATTTTATTCTGAAATAATGGAATAAGTGAATTGGATGCACTTTCACTTAAATCAAAATTTCCAGCCAAGATAAATGCTCTTCATTTGGTGAAAGTGCATTTACATTTTCAATTTAAAGAGTCTTTCTCCCTAGGTTACTTAGGCTCTCTCTGACACTAACTTGTAAAACCACACGCTGTTGCTATTGTACTTTCAAAGAGATGCTCTGTGTCCATGTTTCCCTGTATCCTGAGTAGATACTTTTATTGAGAAGGTGCAGAGATATGGAGATGCTCTCCCATGTGGAGTGAAAAGTGCTGGAGCCACTTTCTGGTCCACTTGAACAGTGGAATTCTGTAGTGAGTGTCTGAATGGAGCTTTATTTCTTTCTCATTTTTACCCTGCAGTATGTAATAACTGCATACTCCAAGCCCATTTATTTTAGATTGGATATAAGAAGATTTACAGTAAGGGTGGAGAGGCAGTGGCACAGATTGTCCAGAGGTGTGGTGGATGCTGGAGACGTTCAAGGTCAGGCTGAGCACCTGACGGAAGCACCTGTGGGTGCTCTGCAGCAGGAAGTTAGATTAGATGGCCCTTATGGACCCCTTCCAACTCAAACTATAAGTTTGGTTGTGATATGTGCTGCGCAGCTTGCACAAACTTTGGAAGGCAGCACTGCACAGTGCAAGCCTAATCTTGGAGAATTACCCAATACCCGCGTTGCACCAGGGTAAGTTTAGGTTGGATATCAGGAAACGCTTTACAGAAAGAGTTGTTAAGCAGTGGAATGGGCTCCCCAGGGAGGTGGTTCAGTCAGCATCCCTGGATGTGTTTAAAAACTGTTTAGGTATGGTGCTCAGGGACATGATTTAGCAGAAGGTTGTTAGAGTTAGGGTAGCATAGTTGGATTGTGTTGGACTTGATGATCTTTAAGGTCTTTTCTAACCCGAGAAATTCTATAAATTCATTTGCTCTGGATTTTAATGGACTGAAATGAAGTCAGCTCAGTGAACTGGCATGGCAAAAAGGGCAGATGAGCCACTTCCATTATTCTGGTCTGAATTTCATCTCTGATGAAGGCTGTGTCAAAACATTGCATATCTGTTCTTCCAGAATATTTTAAATGAGAATGCTTTGGAGGTGATCATGGGCATCACCTGGTCAAATTCATGTCATTTTTTCCCTGCTTGTCAAGTGATGTGTCTCCCAAGGTGAGCTGCTGGAGGGACATCACATGGACATCAGTCCAACTTTTCTATTACACAACACATGCTACAGTGGAAGGGTGTAATTATGAAACACCCCAGCACTTGCAGAGCAGCCTGGTGGTTAAACCAGACACACACTTTGGGTTTTTGTGACACAGTGGAGGTCCATACCCAGTTCTGTTGCTGGCAACCTGAACCACACCCCGGAAGCTGCATGGTGGTTTCCTCCTGTGTAGTGGTTCAGCTGCCACTGACTGTGGTGATAGGTATTTCTGTCCCTTGGAAATTCTTTCCTGTCCAGAAACCCACAGTATGGAGGACATAGCTACTCAGTCATCCTGAAAAAGTATGAAGTACCAGTAAGCCACTTGGAAAATGGCAGCAGTGGAGGTAGAAGAGAACCTGTGGGTCTCTTCAAACAGCTTGTGAAATTATGAGACGTGGTGGTGGCTGCTCTGCACGCTCATCCTAAGGGTCTGTGAGCACATTATCCTGCCATACAGAATAGGTAATGGCAGCTCTTTAAGAAAGGATAGAGGACAAATGGCACCTCATCCCAGAGTAATAGAGATGTTCAGAGAATTTCAGGACAGAGATGTCTGAATTTTAATTTAAGGTGAAAAGTGTCCCTGCTGATGGGGATTGCGAGAAGGCTGCTCTACTGCAGGCCTTCTGAACAGCCATTCAAGTGGAGTTAATGTGTCACTTTCAGTCAAAGCACTCTTTTTCCTAGGGCATAAAGAAGGAAAATTGAAATAATTCTGAAAGTGCTATTCTATAGGTACAGAGTACTTGATTTTTTTTTTTTTTTAAATTTTTTTTGTAATTGCTTTTTTTAATTCCTTAAATCCATTTGTCTGTGGTACGTAAAACGCAGTGTTGGTGTGCAACACAAGTACTGATTTGTGGTCTGCTGTCAGCACAGAGTAACAATCAAAAGCTTTTTTTCCCCATAGTGTACTGTGCCAGAAAGCTGGCTTTGGGGCACTGCTGCTTTCCTACAATGATTACAGATTTTTTCTGCCTCCCCTTGCCTGGAGGTCTTTGTGCTGCCAGGTACAGATCTCACTGACGTCCTCACTGAGGATGTATATGTAAGCAAGAGTGAGAGTTCTGCAGCTAGAAGTATCCAAATACTTTTGTATCAGCTGTTAAAGAAGAGCAGAAAAGTAAGATGTTTCTGTTGCACGAAAGTGAAATTATCACAGAGGCAGGAAGCCAACATATCAGCTTTCTTTGTCATCTTTCCAGAGTTAATAAATGTCCCGCAGCAAAACCCTGATGTTACACAACCTCATGTCTCCCTAAATCAATTTCTCTTCCACTTATGTACATTTTGACCACGCCATGCCGTACCTATGGCATCTCAACAATGCCTCATTAAAGCTTCAGCAGAGCAGACTCCATGCTGCTTGCTCTCCTACAACATCTGGCCTGCAAGAAGGTATTCATTCACTTGCTAAAATTAAGGCAAGCCCTGGCATACAGTCATTATGTACATACACAGTAATAGCAGTGCTGTGCTTGCAGCTGGGAAAAGAAAAGGGCTTTTATATGATTAATTGTTCAGTACTCATAGGTGATAATTATTCCCATCTTGGTGTCTGTGTTGCTTGGTGTTGTCTTTTACCTCTGAAAATGCAGCAAAGTTACATAGGACTTCCTCTTCTTTCTCAATTTTTCCCTTTCCCTGACAGAATTTTGCTACAAAATCAAAGGGATAGAAAGTACTGCTGGTATTTGTTTGCCCAAGGAATTGCTGCCACACAATTACAGCCATTGTATCTTGCATTCTCCACATTGTTGCTGTGAAGTGTGCAGGCAGCCAGCTCAGTGTGGCAGCAAGTTTTTAGAGGAATTCCTGCATCCAAGCACAATAGGAGGAAAGGGCCAGATCCTCAGCAATCCAGATTCTTACATGAACTCTATAATGTTAACAGGGTTTTAGTAAAGCTGCTAAGTGCTGTGTTACATATATGCGAACACATGCATTCATGAGCATACAGCCCATAACAGAGAGATTATAATGCACTTGACCCTGACTGAAAAAAAAATTAGCTCAGTTTTCCCCACAGACCATAGATTGCAAAGCATTTGTTCAAAAGGAAGCTCATCCCTCAGATTCAAATACTCATTAAGCCCATTCCCAATTCAATTTTCAGAGATCTGTCTCTGGGACAGAGAAATCCAGAGATGCTATCACATTAACCACGTACTATTACTATCTGGGCATTTTTCATTTTGTAGAAGAGAAAGGCAGTGAAAGGAGGTGTTAAAGAGTCCCAGCTTTTTTTTTTTTTTTTTCCTCTTCCTCAATGTTCAACCAACTGTGCTAAGAAGTCCTAATAAATCCTCAGCCTGTTAGAAAATTGTCAATAATTGAAATTCCTGTGACATTCCCTAATCTCCATGTCTCTCTTGAGCCTCTGCTGCTCTCATTGAGGACTTTTAAAAGTTCTTTGTTTCATGTTTTGGGGAGGAAGACCTGGGTAAGTTGGTCACTAAACCATTAACAGGGTGCATCTTTTTGGCTGTGCATTAAAAGGAAGGAACAACGTGCTCTTACCTTTTGGATGACCTCAGGGACAGCTGTCTCTTTGCTGGCTACTAAGGAAAGCAGGGCTAAGAGTGGAGAAAAGAAAATGCCCCACCAGTTTATATAGGCTAGCATGGCTCCTGTTCTGATATTACTAATTAGTTGGTCTCTCCTCCCACTTTGTGAGCTCCAAACAAACGTCAAGAAGGTTCCCTCTTGAATTCCCCACCTTTCCTCTTGTTCTGTCCTTGGTCTCTTGCCAAAAGCCTCTCCAAATGTCGTCTTCCCTGCTGCTTTTTTTTGTTGTTTTTGAACTAAGTCTCCTTTAACTCTGTCCTTTCTCCTCCAAAATTAAGAAGGACTCCAAACTTCCAAGCAGACTCTAAGTATACCTACACCGGACCTCTCCACTGATAATCTCTGTTACCCAGGACCTCTCAGCTTATTTCTATCCTCCCCTCCTTCCCAAAACGTTGCTTTTATGGTGGTGAGGAAACTCGATTGCAGATGTGTTGATGTTCCTGCTGTGAAGGTTTTAGAGCTACCACAATAACATGCAGCCTGCTGGATTCAGCTATTTCTGGGCAGTTTTTGGAGCCACTATTCTGTTAACATACTGGAATGGAAGACTTGGTTCCACTGTCCAATTTTTCTTTTTTTTTTTTTTTTT
>NW_024884922.1:6211931-6272225 GCF_019232065.1 Centrocercus urophasianus | reverse complement strand
TTTTTTTTTTTTTTTTTTTTTTTTTTTTTTTTTTCCCCTTCTGCATTTTTAACTTTGCCTCCCTAGCCTGCTGGAGGAATCTGGACTATCACAAGTGTGGCATATTTGAGAAGTTTATAAGACTGTGAAATATCTGTGAAAGGCAGAGATGAAGATGGAGAGGAGAGTTTTGAAAGAGTGAATAATAGGAGAAACAGCAGCAAAAAATCTTGTGAACTTAAAGAACCTGTCAGGCTAATTTAAACCACAACTACATTCACTTTAGGACTCTAAAAGAGTGATGGCTTAGAGAAGCAACCCTGCAACTTCATCTGACTGCCAGAGTAATGAGTTGTTGAATAAGAACCCATCTAGCTTTATGACTTTGCTCCCAGCTCAGGGGAAATAGAGTGTGTGTTCCGTGAATGAAGTGATGTTGTTTGCATTGTGTTAATTCCCAGGATGCATCTCTTTTGATGGAGATGTTTTTAACAGGAGACTGGATTCTCTTTTTCCCCTAGTGAGCAGGGTTTCTGATGATGGCTGTTGGTTTAATGCTGCTGCATGAGAAAGTGCTTCTCTGATCTCACAGGCACCAGTCAGATGCTGCCAATCACTGACTTCGTATCCAGCAGAAAAAGTAGCATGAAGAAAGGAGGTGCTGCTGAGGAAGATGCTCTGCTCCACTTCAGTACATTTTTTCCCCTTCACTATTTGTTTCTCCTCTGGCTGCCTTTGCTCTCTGTCTTGTAAGATGCAACTCAAAAGAAGAGAAATGCAATGGGTAACTTGCATGGGAGATCCCCATACGAAGTATGGTGGGCTTAAATTTTAGACTTCATGTTTTTCATGAGACAAGATTCAGGCTGCTGTGCCCAGTTCTGGTGCTTTAAAGAAGTCGATGTGAGATGCAGGTGTGGGATGGATGTCTTGGAGTAAAGGTTTTTGTAATCAATGAGCTGGGTAATAAATAACAAGATCGCATTCTGCTGATATCTGTGTAGGAATGAAGTCTCTGACACAGCCTGCTTGGTTAACTGCAGGCATAGGAGACATGAGATTCACTGACTTGTGACAGGGCCGCTGGATTGTAGATGCAACCAGCTAAGGGGAAGGCTTAACTGCTGCAGCATCTGCATTAGGAAATCTATATGTTTCCAACCATTATCTTCTGAAAAGGACTGGGCTCATTACTAGCAGGCTGAGTGCAGGAATCACTTGCAGGAAGACCTGCCTGCAGCTCTGTGCCCAGGCATTGCCTAAGGGTGGGACTGGTGCAGAAGAGTGGGAATGTTGGAAAATGTTGTATGTGTGTGCAATTAAACCTATGCCAAGTTAGGTGCCAACCTGCCAACCTAAATACTTGATGAAGTATGTCTTCATGCTCTGATCTTTTGGGATTTGGGCTTCAAGGGAAGACTGGAAGAGGCCATTTCTTGAGAAGGCTCTGAGAAGTCCTCCTGGACAGAGATCAGTGGTTGACATTGTCAGAAGAGGGTTTGGTGGCTAGATCCCAATCAGACTTAGTACTTGAGCTATTTGGAGAAGTGCCAGAATGATCAGGCAGGAGCTGAACTAGCTGGGCACAGTGTTTGAACGTGTCAGCTCTGCCAGGAAACACTCATATGGCCCTAACCCAGCTTCACACGCTCTGTTTCCATGCCTTTCTCAAGGCTCTGTTGCCTTCAAGAGGGAAAATCACTTAGCAGATTGCCATTATGCTGATGGTTTTGGCTGTGTTCCTTGGCTCCAGTTGCACTGCATGGATCAGTTCTTCACAGGGAGTTGTAGCAGCTCCTGGACTCAACAGGTACTCTGAAGTGACATAAATCCACATATGCAGCTCTGCAGATTGCTAAAACTCAGAACATATCCTGACTCTGCTAGGTTGGGCTGTTTGTGAAGTGTGGATGGTATTTGCAGGTTATCTCTCACTGGTGTGCAGGTCAGTCATGGGACACCATTAAAAAGAGTCTGACTGCCTTTTTTTATTCTCTCATCAGATATTTGCACACAGCGATAAATATTCCGGCAAACATTCTCTTCTCCAGGGGAAACAGTCTCATCTCCCTCAGTCCCATGTACTTCCCAGCTGGGTGCCCTGTGGACCCATTTCTCCAGCCTGCTGAGTTTCATCTGGATGGCAGTATGACCCTCTCTTTGGTGTATTTGCCATTCCCCTGAGTTCTGTATCTTCCATGGGTTTGCTGACGTTTCAAATTACCCTACATCCCAGATCATTAAGATAATAACCAATTTTTCATGCAGAGGGTGGTGAGGCACTGGAACAGGTTGTCCAAGGAGGCTGTGGATGCCCCATCCCTTGAGGTATCCAAGGCCAGGCTGGATGTGGCTCTGGGCAGCCTGGTCTGATGTCTGGCAACCCTGCACATAGCAGGGGGGTTGAAACTAGATGATCTTTGTGGTCCTTTTCAACCCATGCCATTCTATGATTCTATTTTTGTTTTGATTCTATGTTTGAATTTTTGTTGGGTAACAACACTATTGACTGGCCTCTATCTGATTTTGTTCCTCTGATTACAGCACTTTGGGTTCAAACATTCAGGAAGTTTTCAACCCACCTTTCTGCTCACTTATCTTAAGCACTTCATAACTTTTCTATGGAGATGTTACAGCAGACAGCCCCAAAAACAGTGCTCCAGTGATTTAAGTCTGTAGGATAACACACATTATATGTCATCTCTGCAGCTCACCTAGACTAGCCTCCTGCTGTAATACTTACTGAACTAATAACTCAGATTGCTCCAGTCTCTTTTTTTTTTCTATAGGTAGGTGATACTCAGCTCGGATGCTGGCTGGGGAGGCAGAAATCGTAGCCAGTAAAGGCTGAGATCTCCTGGAGGCCAGGTACCTGGAGAAACACCAGCAAGCCTGTTCCCATCAGTGTTTGTGGCCACATTACTTTTATCATCTTGTTTTTATGAGTAAAAACAGAGTGGAAATTTTTGTTTCAGCAGAGAGCATGCAAGGAGTCTGTCATAATCTTGCATTTGTTTGCTGAGCGAAATAGTTTTGGGTTTAGAATGGACCAAAAGCCATACTAATGCAGGCAGCTTCTGACCCTTCAATTTGGCCTGTAAAAATTCTCTGGACAAAGCTGTTATTTGACATTCCTCAGCATGATGGCTGCACAGTACTTTCTCTAGCAAGTTGCTATCAGGAATACAGGCAAGGAGAGCCGTCCAGCTCTGTTGTTCACCTCCCTCTTGTGGTATGTCTCTGGTACTGCTGCCTATACAGCTATAAAAATCAGCAGATATTCTGTCAAGTTCCAGAAGCCCTGTGAATATCAATTCCCTGTCCCTGGCTTAGCTCCCCAGGTTCTGGGAACTCTGGACACTACTGATGATGCATGCTCCAAATATTAAGTAGGTCTCATAGCACACACATTCTATGTACTTGCTCTGGAGGCCCTCTCATAGGTTCATACTCTTCCTGCAGACCAATGTGCTGAGTGTTGGGTTAGCAAGCAATCCGTGACTTATTTGTGGATTTTCCAAGGTGTGTATTTAAAATATTGCTAACAGGAGTAAAGAATAGCTTTGAGCAGCCCAAGGCCTCACCTGACAATATTTGTGCTTTTGGCTCGCTGTCTAGGTAAGCAATGATGAGCTGCCCCCCAACACAATTCTATTTACTAGCACAGAGGTGGCTGTGGCATTGAGTACAGGAGATATCTTTGAAGGATACCCAAAAAATTGAGTGATGTATCTCAGGAAGCCTAGTGGAATACAAGTAAAAGAAGAACTAAGTTTATTTATCTGGTTGAGTCCCCCCTTTTGAATTTGTTTTCCATTTTCCTGGCAGTATCATCCCTTTTCTTATGAGCAGTGGGCACTTCTGGGCACAGGCCTGGAAACCTGTGCATTTGTCTGGAAGACAATAATCTCTGGTACAGCTGTTTTTACCTTCAGACACCTTCATATCCTCTCCTCTTTCCCTGTTGTGTACATCTGTCCTGGAGGAGGGAAAATCAGTTCTGCTGGCACTTGGTGTGATCCTGTTTGTACTTTGCTCAAGGTTCTAGGAGCTGGTGGTGAGCAAAGCTCTCTGCCTCATGCCGTGCATCCGAATCTTGAGGCTTCTTGGTTCCAATGTCACTTGTTCCTTTGTAGACTGCATCAGCCAGATTGAAACCTCTTGAAATGCTAGAGAGTTTGAAAGCCAAGGCTAAGCGTATCATTGTTCAGCCTTGAGAAAAGGAGACTGAGAGGGGACCTGATCCAGGTCTATAAATATCTAAGGTGTGGGGGGCAGAATGGCGAGGCCAGACTGTTTTCAGTGGTGAGTGGAGACAGGACAAGGGGAAACGGATGGAAACTGCAGCATAGGAAGTTCTGCACAAATGTGCGCAAGAACTTCTTTACAGTGAGGGTGACGGAGCACTGGAACAGGCTGCCCAGGGAGGTGGTGGAGTCTCCTTCTCTGGAGATGTTCAAGACCTGCCTGGATGCCTACCTGTGCGACCTACTGTAGGGAACCTGCTTTGGCAGGGGGGTTGGACTTGATGATCTCTGGAGGTCCCTTCCAACCCCTACAATTCTGTGATTCTGTGATTCTGTGATTGTGTTTCGGGACTTGTGTTTCAGGAAACTGCAACTCAATTCTTAATTTCAGCTTCATAGAATTGTAGAATGACTTGGGCTGGAAGGGACCTTAAGGATCATGAAGCTCCAACCCCTCTGCCACATACAAGGCTGCCAAGCATCACATTTAATGGGCATTAAACCATTTAACCTGACCAGGCTTCCCAGGGCTCCATCCAACCTGGCCTTGAACATCTCCAGGTCTGGAGCATCCACAGCCTCTCTGGGCAGCTGTTCTAGCACTTCACCACTCTCATAGTAAACAACTTCCCCCTGATATCCAACCTAAATCTTCCCTCCTTCAAATCCCTGCCCTGTGTTTCTGGCTCCAAGAAATAGCCCAGATCCAAAGGGGTTCGTTTTCCAACTCTATCTCAAGACAGCCTGAACTTCATGAGAATGTTAAAGCTGGCCACATTTTCCTCATTTTTATGATGCAAGACAAAGTGTTTTTTGCTGCTTCCTCCAATTTTGCAGTTTTAGGCAGTTCACTGAACACCCCTGCATCTGATCTCATCTTACTTTGAGTTTGTCTTCCTTTCTCCTTTGTCCCTGATAATGGGGATTTCAGTCCCTCCCTGCTTTCAAGGAAGTAATCCAATCTCACACGGCTGTACATTACAGGACAGGCAGCTGTTGGGCCTTAGCAAAGAGTGGAACACTGACTTGGTTCCAGGAAGAAACTCTTTTAATATATAAATCCCAGTGGCTACTATTTTCTTGCTAAGCAGGCTGTAATAGAAGTGGAAGCCGCTGTGCATGGCATGAGTTGCAGGTCTAATCAATTAAACGAAGAGGACCAGTTGCTTCTGGAATTGGATCATCAGACAGTGGGAAGAAGTAGAAAGTTAATAATCAGTGTAATGTTTAGTGGTGTAGCTGCACTGGCTGTAAATGCTTGAGGGATTTTGTAGGCAGAACTCCACAGCAGCATTTTCATATATGCACATAAGCACACAGATATTCATTTGCTGTGAAGATTCACATTTTGTAGTAGATAATAGAAAAAAAAAAAAAAAAGTTATGGCTGCTGGCTAATTCAATTTCTGGGAATGGAAAATACCCTGAACAGGACTTAATTTACTCAAGTGAAATAAAGTCACTCAGCTACAGTAAGAAAGCTGGTTGATAGCTTGTCATCATCTTTGCTTTTCTGTTTTTCTCCGCAGCCAGGAAGTATCTGCCTGACTTCTGGCTGAGTAGTTTTGCAGAGGTTTGTGGATGGCAGAGGAAGGAGCTGTCAGTGCTGAGTTAAATGAGATAAGAGCAGAAAAGCAAAACACAGCACAGGCAAGGGTGCCCTGAAATGAGGGAAAATGAGGGAGAGAAAGTGCATAGCGATATTTGTGCAACGAAAGGATCTTTCCATCTGTCTTGGCCTTGTGCATAATTTGTTCTGTGGCTGCAGAGATGTGCTAGTCAGCCTGTGCATTATGTCTAGGCATTCTGATGGTTGAAGTATCTGAGTGTTTTTGGAAGTGCTCTCACCTGTCTGTGTGCTTCACTCCTTCTGTTCTGAATGAAGTTATGTATTTTGGGAGCATGGATTTAGCTCTACCTCAACATTTTGTGCAAAGGGTTGTCCCTGGAGAAGGATGTGAGAATGCAGATCCATGGCAGCTTAAGCTGTTAAATGCTCTGAGCTGCATCTGGATATGCCCAAACACAAACTGTTCTTGTTCCCAGGCAGAGAACTTTGCTTTCCACAGGTCTGTCCCTGGTCTTCTCATCTTGCCACTGGGACGTGTGAATTCCTGCTGCTGCAACAGCTGCAGGAGTTTGTAAAGGACCCTCTGAGAACTGAAAAATCATCTGCAACCAAGAGTTCGTTCCCTTTTTGAACTCTGCAACTTCCAAATTAAAATGTTCACTTCTGTTTAAAGAGAAGTGAGGGGAAAGGATTTGGCAAACCGATCTCTCTCTAAGGGTGGTGGCACTTCTGCTACCTTGCAAATGTGATCTGTTAATGAAAAACAAAAAACCAACAACCCAAAGCTCACCAAAAAAGACCAGCCTCCTGTGCTGGGGAATACAACACAGCATTGCAGACTGGGGATATCTGGTATTGACAAAGCACAGAACAACTTCCCAGCAGCTGGAAAATTTAGGAGCTTATCATACTTGGACATGCAGTAAAGTTCTGGTTTTTATTCAGCTCATGGTGATATCCTGTATTGCTTTAATGCCCCTTTGGAACATAAAGCCTTTCTCAGTATTTGCTAGTGGCTGCTAGTTCACCTACCCTCCCTGTCTGATCACTTGGTACTCCTGCTTGCACTGAGACACCAGTGTGCAATTGTGGCTGTTGGTAGAAGAGGTGCTGGCATTGCTGAGGGGCTTTATGACACTGTCTGAAAGAATTACAGTATTTATTTTAAGCTTGCAGCAGTACTGAATGGAGTTGGGAGGGAAGTGTCTTGGGCTCTATCACAGAGCAGCTCTGACAGTGTGGCAAGAAAATCTGCTCAGGGAGAGCAGACTAAGCCACCTTGTTCTGTCTGGCTTTCCCTTCCTGCACAACCTACCAGGCACTTCTCCCCATTGATATTTGAAAGAACAAGCATAGGTTTTCCAACTTCACAACTTCAGGTACTCTTCCTGGGCAGCTGTCACCATCCTCTGTAATGACGTCCCTCTGTACTGCTACTTCAATCCACACCAGACCCCACTAGTACATGAGGGGTTGCTGGACGTTCAGCTTTAACTCAGCATGAGAATAAATTCTAGTAGATGTCAGCCTGTGGGACATCTCCCAAGCTGCTTATTCTCTGCTTGTCTCCTTTGGAATTTCATCATATGTCCTGGTGTTCATTCTGACCTGTCATGGTTGTCCTTGAAGGAGCTGCAGTCTGCCATGAGACCTCCTGTCTGCCTCCTCTTCTTTGAGCCAAACAGACCACGGGACCTCAGCCACACCTCACACATCTCTCCCATAGATCCTTTGCCATCTTTGTAAGCTCACTCTAAATGCTCTCTAATTGCTTCATGTTCTTCATGTATGTGGTGATGTTCTGACAAGGGTTCAATTGGGTATGAGTCTCAGAGAGAGAGCAGAGTGTTGCTGGTTCATGGAAACGTGTCTGTACAATATCTGGGGGAAAAAGTAATGGCTGTTTCTGGCTGAGAATGTCCCACGGACAACAAACCCTGAGCAGACTCTTGATGAGACAGATAGAAGACCAGGAACTGTAACTCTCTTTCCCTAGATGAGCAAGGTAGATCCAGCCACTCCTGCAGATAATACCATCGGGTGCCTCTACAGACTGGATTCACCATCCAAGATCTGAAGACCTAAGTATTTCTGTGGCTGAACTCAAACCCATGGCCACACTGTGCACTGCAGGCCCAAAGCAAACACAGGTCAATGAAACACTGTTAAAATATTGCAGAATTGTTTTTGAGTTATAAAGCCCTGCCGTGCCAGCAGTGAGCGCTCACTCCATCTATCAGCTAACATGGAGATACTAGTGCTGTGCAGTGAGTGGATATTGCTCCATGGCCGGCCAGACTTTGTCTGAAATACCTGGTTTTAACTTTGGTCTAAGATTCAACAAGATGCGAGAGGTAGTCATTTATAAAATGCATTTTTCTTTACGCATTGCCTGGGTGGATTTGAGCATGCTCTATGCCTAAGTGTCTAGAGAAGTGTGTGGCCCCACACCAAGCCCCGACTGATCTCAAAGGTATCCACAGGTAATGATTTCTGTTAGTAGAGTTTCCATCTCATGTCCCAGAACGGCCTTCAGTGGTTTCAGGTCGCTCACGTCATGGTTTCCACTATTGACTGCTGTCAAAACCTCTGCTCCAAGAGAATTTCCTTCCACAGAGGGGTCTCACAGAGGTCTCTGATAGCCTTTGGCTAAAAATCTCTTCTTCCTGTCAGCTCTTTGCAAACCACCAGTGACCCTGACTTGTCAAATTCTTCCTGAGGCTAGTTAACAAATTCAATCCTAACAAACCTCTGAGACCTAGCTTCAGCTGAACTTATTGATGAAAGTAGAAAGGAAAGGAATATTTCCAATCTAAGCCCCTGCAAACAACAAATGGCATAAAAAAAACACAAAACACAGCCACCCTGTTTTAGGTGCTCACGTTTAACTTGAATCTTGCTTCAAGTTAAAAAAGAAAATAAGTACAAGGCCAAAAATGGGTGGCTTTGTTTTGCTTCAATTTGGCAACCTAAGTTTGCTGGAAGAGGGCTAGAGGGATTCGGCTTGTGTGCTTCACCTGTGATTGCAGGTCTACTGGATGCCTGATTTCCTGGGTCTTGCATCATGTCCCACGTTTAATAAATCACCTTGGAAAAGGGCTGCCAGGTGAAAAGACCTAGTGGGCAATGAGATGCTCAGTATGGCTCTGGCCTATGCTGTAGCTAATGTCCTTTGGGAAGGCAAATTCCACCCCTTCATGTTTCCCTAGATCATTCTGCAGTCATCAACACCCAGATGAGGACATCTGAAGCACGGACCTCGTGTGCTTGTGCCTATGTGAGGAGAGCTGGAAGAGCCATCTCAAAGAATAAAGATATATTTCTTCTTTTAACTGAGGGTTTAGAGGCAAATAGATGACCTTTGAAGAAACAATGAAAGCATTTTTTCTTGGAGTCATGTGGAATATGTAGTGGTACTTATCCAGTTATAACAAAATAGATGGCTTCTCTGCTCATGGGGGAGGCATCTTATAATTCATTCATGTTGCATTGCCTGTTCCCATTTGCACTCTTTTGTTTCCAAAGGCAGACATTCAGGAAGTTGTTCTGTATATACTACTGCTAGGCTGAGTGTTTATTTGCACAGGAATATTTATTTCATTTACTGCAGAGGTAAACTGGTTGGAATGACTGCTCTAACTATAGAAGAGGTTTAGTTTTTTGGCTATTCTTTTTTTATAGGCACATTTAATTCATATTAGATCGCTGGCACTTTTGGGAACAACTGAAATTTGGAATTGTGGCTGCTGATAGCTTCAGTCAGTGATTTGATTGTCTACTGCTCCCATCTAGAAGACATTTGATATTTATCTTGCCTGTTTTTAAGAGTTGTTAGTACTGGCTATAGTTACTCAAATCTTTTGGTTAGCCGGGGACAGAACCACCCTGTTTATTCTCTATTCCTTATGGATGTCTTCAACCTTAGAAATAGCTTTGCTAATTGATTTCAGGATGGATTTGCTTGTGGCTGAGAAGTTAATGTTTGTAATGGCTCTTTCATGACAAATTCTTTCCAGTAGCCATATTGTACTTGGACTCGACTCTTTTTTTAAAAAAAGAAAATAAATAGTATGCTTGACATAATTAACCACAGTTGAGTTTTCTGAAACATTATTTCAGCTGAATTTATTACAGAATTTTTCTAACTGCTGCTTCATTTCAACTCTTCCTCTGAAGCTAGGTTGTCTACAAGGCAAATTAAACTGTAGAGCAGATGAAGAGACCATCTGACTTTGTTTTTCTACAGAATTTGGAACCTTGTGTCCATACAAGACTGTTTTTATGTTTTCTTTTCTGTTTTAATGGCACTGGCATTCTTTCTTTGTGTGGCATAAAGGATGGATTGCTAACCTGTTCTCCTGTGGTTCTCTGCTTTCTTCACTGTCTACTGATACTTTTCTGGTAGTTTCTTTGTTCCCTATTGCTTTTTTTCCCCTCAGTTACCATACACGAATAAGTAGCTGCATGGGCAGCCTACAGAAGTCCTTTAATCATGTCTGAGATTGTAGAACCATCTGCAGCAGCCCTCTGTGGTATTTTGAAGGCTTTATTTCTTGTGTTCAATGCCTGGATAATGTTTCTGCAAACAAACTTTCTCCTAAATCAATGGTTCCCCTTCACCTGCGTGATGAAGAGAAGTAACCTATGCCTTCCTCTTGTCTGAGCTGAGTATTTTTCAGGAGGTTCCTGGGATTTCCATGGGAGCCTTTGGTTGCTGTAAAGCATTTACTTTTCTGCCTATTGTAGTTGAACGTTGGTCAGATCTTCCTTTTGCTTGTAGAGGTAGGCAAGATATCAAGCTAAGGTCAGTCCCACACATCTAAACAAAAGTTTCATGACTGAATGTACTGAATAGGCTGTTCAGATTCTTGCTCTTTTATTAATCTCTAAGAAAACTTATGGTATGCAGGAATTCCCACTCATTCCCTCAGTGCTTTCCTGGAGGACGTCTGTATGGCCAGACTCAGAGGTTATCCCGAGGTCTAAAATGGGATAGAGATGTAACCTAGGTATTCAAGTCTGAAGGGTGGAACAGACTGAAAAATTCACTGGAACTCTGCAAAGTCAATGTCAGGATTATCTTGTCTACTAAAATTTGGTCTTATCTGCATGTCTGGGGCTTTCCTCCCAGGTAGAATGTCGTATCTGTTGTAATCCAAACAGAATAATAGGAAGAAACTAAATTCCCTTTTTATGTTCAGATTTTCTAATTGCACCATTGTCTCCCACTCAATCCTGGATGGTTCTCCTAAGGATTGTTTACAGTGACTTCAGCTTCTGGTGCTGCAAATCTGGTGTTTATAAAGACAGAAATTCTCTTGGGTAGGACTGATCTTTTTTAAGAAAAGTTCAAAAACAGCACTACAGCTTGCTTCCATCCCTTTGCTCAGACAGACTCAAATGAACGTGCAAAACAACCCCACATCAAGATGCAAAAAGGACAGCATCTAATCTAAACAGTGACTGATACTCCTTTGAACTTTGACCTTAAATCTTCAGGATCCTTTGTGCCTACAATTTTTAAACTGATCACAGGAAATGAATTTAGAATGTGGAAGCCTTTCTGCTAGGCTTGCTTTGTAGTGGCTTTTGGAAATGTTCCCAAAGACAGCTCTCCTGTGGGCAATTGGACCCTCCCTGTTAAAAGGACTTGGAGGAAGCTTAAAATAGCAGTGTTTCACTTGTACCTTATGCCTGTTAGAAACCACCACACTGGGTGACACAGCAGCAAAGCCACCCTCTATTTCCCATGACGATGACGATGGTGTTTCACAAGATTTCTCTTGGACAGCTCCTGAAAACATGGAGAAGACCCCAGTCCAGTCCAGCCCCCAGCAGACAAGGGCAGTATTTGACTTGCTTATTGCTTGTGGCTTATTTCAAAGGAAGCGTTTCCCTGGGAAAGGGAGTTAAAGAACTGCAGTAATTGCTACCAACAGTAAATGTTTATCTCATTCTTTATGTAAAATGTTTTCCACTGGATGCATGCCACGATTCAGACCTGCAATCCTGCAGTCAGCAGGAGGCAGGTCTTCTGTTTCTAAGACAGAAGATGATGCAAAGAAAAGAAAAATGTTTTGATCATGTCTAGCTAGTCATTTCTGCAGTATGATTAAAGCACGTATATTCATACTTTCATTGTCTTGACACTTAATGGGGAATCAGGAGATGGCGCAAAAAAATAGTATGCATTCTGTAAAAATATTTACCTGTGTGTGCTGTAACTGTTAAGACACAGAAAGAAGGCAAGACACTGATGGGACACAGGAAAGGAAGAGATCAGTCTGTTTATTCTATTTTCAAATATATATGTTCTTAATTTAAAGTGCAGCACTTAATGTACTTCTTACATTATTTATTATTATTAGATACCAGCTCCCTCTCGGCATATTTATTTTGTTAAATTACACATCTAAAATTAAATACAGCTCCTTGTCAGTGTTTATGTTCTTCTGCCTATTCCTATAATTATTGTTGATAAGAGGTGGCTTTCAAGTTAACAACATGTGGATTGATAAGACAGCCATTATTATGTTACCTGAGTGCTTTTTGGAAAGCTTGCCTCAAGGGCAAATTGTATTTTATCCAGAAAGGGCAGTGCTGAATCCCTGGCTTACAGGCTGCTGCTGAAGGTTATATTTGCTGCATCCAACCAACTGCTCAGGAACTGCTAACTCCTGGGCATTTGAAATCAGTGATTGCGACTGTTTTTGGGGGTGCACAAAGGAGTGCCACCTGTGCTTATTCCTGAGTCGCCAGAAGGTTCCTGCTCCTTTCGCTTCTGCTCTTCTCTTCTGCTTTCTGATGCTCTTCTCTTCATTCTCAGATAGTAGATCCTGTTTGCTTCCGGGTAGGTGACTTTGAAGAGGGGGATTTTGTAGATGTCCGGGTTGTCTGAGGTTAACAGCAAAAAGAGAAGCGCCGAGAAGCAAAAAGGCCATGTACAGAGTGGTAGTCCAAGCTGGGAGAGGAAGGTGGACAGATAGGTGTGTTTTGGAACCTCTTTTGCACCCAGCTCACATATAGACATTTCAACTGTCTAAGAAATGACCAAAATCCTACCCTCGTGGTCCTGTAAAACTTGTTCTGAGAATAGTGTTCACACACCTTCAGTCCTCAGTGCCCATGAATTACTGGCATTGCATCTGCCCAACAGTCCTGCTCTGGACCCAGAGTGCTCACCTGTCCTGCAGCATGCTGAAACCAAGTTTACAAGGAGAAGAACCAGTTGTCCTCTTCCCTAATCCATATCCAAAACAAAAGGTGTGCTTAAAGCAGCCTTTTGCATAGGCCTACATGGTATTAAGAGAATGCCACATGAGTATATTTAATGCATTTAAGCTGTTAGTTCTACTTTTTTTTTATTTTTTTTTTTTTTTTTTTTTTTTTAATCATTGTAAGTTACTAAATCAATTTTATTAAAATGTGGGTTTGCTTTATTCTCTCAGATCTTGAAGAAACAAAGCCTGGCACTTCTAGCTTCTTTTCTTTCTTGAATTGCCCAGATACAATGATTCTGTATTTAAGACAGCAATGGCCTTTTTCTTTTCTTTTTTTTTTTTTTAATCTTAAATAATTATAGTTCTCATTTCCAGACCAAACTTGAGTCAAAAATTTGAGGGCAGAGTAGGAAAAGCAAAGAAAATTTTAGACCACTGGGATTCGTTTAAAAATGTTGGCCGCAGCTTAATATTGCATCTCAAACCATAAGCACTTGCACATCTATGTGCAAATTCCCATTCTGGATTATATGCTCCAGAGGTTTTTGAAGTCATATTGTCAACTGTGAAGTTTGCAGGTGCACAGTCCAGCTGATGCACCATCTATAAGAAATGCTGCTGGCTGCAGCACTCTCATTTTGGTACTGTCAGAAGATGGAGAATTTTGGAGCATTTCCTCAGCGTTGTATCATGAGAAAATCAGAACACAGCTAAAACAAACAAACAAAGCTCAGAAAATATTTAAACTTACCACAGATAGTGCATTAGTAAGAGCTGCTCCAGAGTAGGCACAAAACAATGCTGACAAAAGAAGACCAAAGAGTTCAGGATTGGCAAAGAATAGCTCAGCTTTCCAAGGAAATTATCAGAAATAATAAAAATATCCAAATGCACAGTAAATCATTTCATCTTATATGATTAATGTTAGAATTCAACTGTTGGTTAATATGCTCCAATATTGTGTCTGGCCGTGTGGTCTACAATTGATCTTATCTGCTCTGTAACGGTGGATGGTGAAAGAAAATGGTTTTGCCAAGAGCTGGTGACGGTGGTATTTCCTTATCCATTTAACAACTTGACCTGTGCGTTGTGGGGATCCCTGAGCAACTGAGAAGGGATGTTCAAATCAAACATGACAAATGGCTGGAGGCTGGGTTAACCTTCATTAGGAATTTCTACACTGTACACTGTTCTAGAACTTCCTGTATTATCTGTCTTTGGCTTTTGCTGGAGGTGGGTGTCTTTGGCTAAATGGATTTTAAACTGAACTTGTACAACAGCTCTCATCCTGTGAAGCAAATCCTCTGAGGATAATTACAATTTTGGAATGGCTTCTATGAATCTCCTGAGTGGATAATTTGCTAAGCTTCTGTTCATGGCATAGCTTGTCTTCTTACAAATACTCCTTCCACTGTTTCTAGATGTTTCTCTTTATCAGAAGACTTGTTATCTAGAAGCCTTCTGCCTTTGTGGTTTGCACCTCCAAGCTCAAAGCTGATGCCATGACAGAAGTAACTCCTGGAAAATCAGAATCCCAAAATTGATTCAGAGTTGTCCTGTACTGCTCATGTACTGCGTAGATGCAAAAATTTTTTGCTTCCCTTATCATATAAGATACATACCACAAGCAAGGGCCAGCAAATGAGTCTGCCAGGTCAGGGCATAGAACATGCCTCCAATTGCAATGCATGCGAGAGCGCAATTGTAATTGTGTAAGCCAAGGTAGATGCTGTCAAATGGTGCTGCAATACTCAGTGCTACAAGACAAAAAAACAGGGAGCTGAGGTCAGCTATGGGAAGTATTTGCAGGAAGTAAATCTTACCTGTTGGAAATTCAGTCTCTTCCCTATGATATCCAGCCAAATTTACAGTGTTCACACTTGCACAGCGTTCATTTGCAGAAAAAGGGTGAACTCCAAAGGAACTCATTTTTTTGGAGCTGTGATAGAACAGCAGTGGTTCAGTGTCAAATGCTTCTTCAGGTAAAATTTCCTACTTATGCCCCATATTTGCTCGAGCGAGTCCCTAGGATATCTGGATGGGAGATTCAGCCAGACTGCGTGAAGGCTTTCTCACTTGGGTTTCTTCCTTGCAGAAAGCTGTGGTCATGTGTGTTGTTTAAATCTCACATATTCTCATGTCCTGAGTATTGGAGGCACAGTTTTGGTAGGAGTAAGCATAATTTTCCATCTCTTCCTCATGGCTAAAATGCTAAAATTTGCCAAAACACTAAATGTGTTCTGCTCCCTCCATCACTGCTGTGGAAATCTTGCAATGGGATGGGAGCTGAGGTTTTGCAAAAAGCCTGACATCATAAGTACTTCTGCAGGACTTCTCATATGTATTGGGACTATCACTAAAAACAGCATCATCTTACGTATTGCACAAGCCACCTTATTCTTAAGGGCAATACTTTTCCTGCTGTAATGTCCTCAGCTGTCTCCTGTCCCTCATCACCTTGCTTATATTTCCACATGTTTTCTCCAGACACTTCTCTTCTAGTTAAATGTCAGACCTGCGTGAAACTTGTCAAATATTTTTAACCCTATAAATTATGGATAATTTTCTTTAAAACACAAACTCATGGCGGGTCACATCTTGTAAAAAGCACTTCAGAGCGCAAATCAGAACTTTGTGTTGGACGTATGAACCTTTGTCAGCCTTTGTAGTTGCCTCAGACTATGCTAATTCTACCATATTTTTCATTAAATTTGCTCACATAAATGGCACTGGTGTTGTTTGTATTCGGGGGTCACATTCATTTTTGTTAAATTAGGATTGTTTCTCTGGTTAGTGGAGTGAGGCTGTGCTCTCTGTTCATCCAGTGGCAGTGGGTTAAGCAAGATGGAACAAACTACCTGCCAGAGTTACAAATTTAGTTCCAAATTTAGAGCTTGTAGAAAACCTGCTTCTGTTCTTCCCTTCACCATGCTGAGTGACCTTTAAAATTAAGACCTTTAAAATTCAAAGACACCTTCAAAAACAGGAGGGCATTCCCTTAGCCCATGCAACTGTAAATCCTGGACAGAATCTCATATTGGCTTGGATCAGTGCATTTTCTTAATTGAGATAATGTTGGTGAATATTTCTTACCTGCAAGCATTCCAACTGTAGATCCAATTGCAGCATGTAAGCAAATAAGTGGGGAAGAGATGAATAAAGCAACAAGGAAGATGCCTCCAGTCCAGGGGTTTTCACAGCCGTACACTTGACCAACACCAACTGGGATGGACTGCAAGAGCTGCAATGGCCAGTAGAGAGGGGACATGTTATTGTAGCTCTGAGTGGAGGACACAACAGTTATTTTGTCCAAAGTATTGATTAGAAAGGAAAGGTGACAACCCTGGTTCTGAGAAGGTCTATTGAGTGAACACAGGTGCTTATGTCCTTCAGTCCAGAGTTAGCTTCTTGTTTGGTCTGAATTTCATCAGTCCAAGATGGGCTTTTATTTGTTCTGGGGTAATATGATCAGCTTGTGTTTGTTGTGGTTTTGTTGTAAATGACTTCATTGAAGGAGAAAAACTGTTACTCTCCTAAGCAGTAATCCCGTATTGGGGCTGATTTGAGTTTTTTTATATAAGATGAAGCATATCTGTTCCCCTTAACATTTCTTTGAGTGTGTGGATGTTACAAGACAATTTCCAGTGCTAAAGCTGGCCAGAGGAGAATGAGTGTAAATTAATTTCTGCCCCTGTGAGATCATGATGTTTCTTCCCTCTTTTCATGTTTTCACTGACAGTCCTGCTGACATCCTGTTGACCACATTTGGACAGTGAGTGTGCATATTTGGATATACTCGTGTGATAACAGCAGCTGTGGCATGTTTATGGGCAATCTAACTTTGGATGGAGTGAGAGGTTCAGGATCTCTGAGATCTGATCAGTTTCTCTGCTGGATTAGCCAGGACTGCCCCTGGAGCCTATGTGACACTCTCTTGTATGAAATGAACTAAGCCATTTATTTCTGCAAATGGATGCTGCTCAGAATGGGTGTATGAGAAATTGCTACCCAGAGATAAATGTCTTCATGCTCACATTTTCAATGAAACAACATAAACGTGTTGGGGTAAAGCTTACCAGAGGCACATTGATTGCAGACCAGGTGATATTGGGCACCGATGCTACAGGCTTGATGAGGGTTGTAGGAAAAAAAAGGTTGTAGTGTCCTGTGGCTGCCAAGTACAAAGTCACCGCAGTATTGAAGGGCAGAGTGAGTACAGGAAGGTCCCATCTACTGAAAATAGATCCCAAAGCACTGGACAGGACTGGACTAAGAATGAAAGGAAAAGAGAAACAAGTATAGCTTGTTCATCATATTTACAATAGTGATTCATCCTACCATTTTGGTCATAAGCTCTGGAAAGTGCAAGCCAGTGGTATTCCTTTGGAAACACTAGGCAGTGAATTCCTTCACATAGCAGATTGCATCTGTCCAATAGTTAGAGAATGCTGTCTGTCCTTTTACAGCAACTATCACACTCATTAGTGGATGTAAGCATATAGTTGAGGAGTCTTCTCACCACATAATTTCCTTTTTGGTCTTTTTTGGTTAAATGGGGCCCAGAAAATATGTGAATGAGAGTGAAGGTCATGTACTTGATGGAAATTGGCTGTATTTTGATGGTTTTATCTGAACTCTGATGATGCAACCGGGCTGAGCCACCCTTACAGTCGGAGTTGCAGTAGGCGTTGCGCAGCTTACAGAAATACAACTTAAAGACCTGAACTCTTCAAGAAGCTGGATTCAAGTCCCAGAAGAACATCAGACTGGTTCTAATCTAAAGCAAAACAAAATAAAACAGCAAAACAAACCGGAAAACAAAAGAAACCAATTATTTGGGATTTCAAAAGCAACTTATTGTGTCCTGTTGTGAAGATATTATCAATGGAAAAAAATGCTTTGTTCTCCTTTTGTTTTCTCAGATAAAGCCTATTCTTTTATGATGAATTTGGTTTCCAGAGCAGTTTAAAGGCTTCCTTGCTCATTGCTGTAGAAAATACCCACCACTTCAGTGAAAACAGTGTCCCAGTTTCTGTGTTGAAATACAAAGCTTCTGCCAGCTATACATCTTGTCAGGAAAAAAAGAAACAATTAAAGAAATTCTGACTTCTAAAGCTGAGATTCAAGCTACTGGTTGAAAAAGAGAATCTCTGAAAAGTCTAATTTTAAAACCTTTCAGCTCTCCCCTCGAGCCCTGTGAACTAGAAAAACAGGGAAATGTTTGAATAAAAAGCCTCAGGGAATTCTGGCAGACAAGACAGACTAAACATTCTTGCAACATGTTCTGGATTTTGAAAGAGTGTCTCAAAATGACCTTCGCCGACAGTGACTAGTGAAATAAAATATTGAAAAATCTGATTTAAAAAGCAGTGAAATGCAGTCATGATTTGTATCTTGTCACTGATGGTGATTAAAATCTGGCTTTTGAATTAATTTCTGTTGAGGCTGTTAAATAGATTCTGCAGTGCTGTTAAGGTCTGTATGTAGAAATGGTAAATATAGTCCTGAAAGGATGCTGTCTAGCTTTTGGAACTAGCTGTAGGGAAAAAATTTGATTCGTGACTGGTCGCACATCTGAGATGGGAAGGTGGAATTCAGCCTGAAGAAGGAGCTTCAGGTCAGTTCAGCACCTGGATAAGGGAGCATCATATGAGTGCTGGGCACAGTGACATCCACCCCAGTGCAATCTGATGTGGTCCATAAATGTGCACTGAAGTAGGGCTGCTTTGTCCTTCAGGTATGATTGATTTTGTTGGTTCATTTGACTTCCTGCCAATGTGTTTTATTCAATAAAGAGCTTTCTCCAATGCTACCTTGTCTGGAGCTACTGATGTAGGGCACTGTGCAGACAAGACTTGTAATGTGTACAATATTCACATAGCAGAATTCCTCATTCTTTGACAATTGTCTCTAAGAGAGACGTGACACTTACCAGGCCATGGATATAACTGCCACAGGGGTAAGAAGCCACCAGTAGTAATCTCCCTTATCCGAGTAGACAGCCATGAGCACTCCCACCAGGATCCCATTATAGCCGTGCAGCCCTGATGCAATGGCTGATCTGTGATACAAAGAAATGTTTGCGAAGCAGCAAGCTGTGCAGAAGGTGATCTGCCACAGAGACTTGCTGAAATGCAACTTGAAAATATCCTGCTCCTGGTGAACGGAGTGTAGAGGCAGGATGGAAAAAGCAGTGAGGTAGTTGCCAACTTTCATTGCAGAGGTCTGTGGAATGCATGATTTTTTAAACTATTATTAGAATCATAGAATCATAGAATGGCCTGGGTTGAAAAGGACCACAATGATCATCTAGTTTCAACTCCCCTGCTACGTGCAGGGTCACCAACCAGCAGACCAGGCTGCCCAGAGCCACATCCAGCCTGGCCTTGAATGCCTGCAGGGATGGGGCATCCACAGCCTCCTTGGGCAACCTGTTCCAGTGCCTCACCACACTCTGTGTGAAAAACTTCCTCTTAATACCTAATTAAACCTCCCTTGTCTCAGTTTAAATCCATTCTCCCTTGTCCTACCACCATCCACCCTCACAAACAGCTGTTCCCCCTCCTGTTTATATGCTCCCTTCAAGTACTGGAAGACTACAGTGAGGTGTCCATGGAGCTTTCTCTTCTCCAAGCTAAACAATCCCAGTTCCCTCAACCTTTCCTCATAGGAGAGGTGTTTCAGTCCTCTGGTAAAGAATGATGATCCAGAAAGCTCTGTGTGATCCAAATTGTATGGGTGTGGTGATAGCAAAACATAATGGCTATCAGGGAGAGAACAGGACTTGGGTTAGGTGACGTTATAATCACAATGGTGGCCAACTATCCACCTCCTGAACCACAGCTCTGTCCCTACCTGACTTTCTCCAAGTCAAGTGGGGAAAGTGGGTCTGCTGGCTCTAATAGGGTTGAAAACAGGACTACAACCTATCAGCATGCTCCTGATATCATAATGATCATCTCAAAGATCCCACATACCTCTCCTGACTGAGAGCCAGAGCAGTTAACGTTGATGTGACAGTTCCAACACAGCCCGTCAGCAGCCACCATGGCTTCTGGATGAAAAGCCCCACTAAAATGATGAGCCCGCTGAGAGGGTTGTTGACAAACATCACTTGAGAGGTGCCTCGCAAGATCCAGTCCACCAGCTGAAACATGAGGGGTTTATCTGACGGAGATAAAATAAAAATGTTAGTGATAAGGCACCATTTCACTGGGACTCCTTCAAAGCACACTCAGCTTGACAGTTGTTTTCTCGCCACAGAATAGAGGTGATGTATCAACAGGACTATAAAAACAGGCTCTGATTTATTGCTGTCTGAGCATATTTTTGCATCTGGCACTTGAAATAACAGGGACTGGGCGCTGCTATAGAGTCTGTGGAGGGATTAATAAAAAAATGGTTTATTTATGATGGTTAAAAAAAAAGTCTTTGCAGAAGATTCTGCTATAAATTTAACAAGGAGATAGACCCGTTTCTGTGCATAATTCAGATCCAGAGAGGGACAGAGGCAAAGACTGAATCTAGTTTTTGTTTGGATAGGGAAATATAAAAGAAACACTTGTGCTGTTTTATGGAGAAAGCTGGTGACCCAGAACATGGAAAAGTCAGGTGGTAAAATTCTGTTGAGACAGGGTGTGATGCAGGTCCCCATAGCAGAGGTGTCTCAGTGCTCAGTTATATGAGGTAGCAGGAATTTGCATGCTTGCTTGCATCATGGTGTAATGTTCAGACTCAGTACGTGGTGGACAGTCCTGTGTAATATCTTTATTGATGGTCTGGATGAGGGGATTGATTGCACTCTCAGTAAGCTTGCAAATGACACCAAGCTGAGAGGAAGTGCTGATCTGCCTGAGGGTAGGAAGGCTCTTTGGAGAGAACTGAATAGGCTGCATTGATGAGCTGAGACCATTTGTACGAACCAGATAAAGTGCCTGGTCCTGTACTCCAGTTAGGGCAAGCCCATGTGACACCATGGGCTTGGGGCAGAGTGGCTGGAAAGCTGTGTGGCTGAAAATGATCTGTAGATGTTAGTCGACAGATGTCTTAATACGAGCCAGCACTGTTCCCAGGTGGCCAAGAAGGTCAGTGGAATCCTGGCTTATAATAATATAGTCACCAGCATCAGGGAAATGATTGTATATCTGCACTTGGCACCAGAGGGGCTGAACCTCAACTGGTATGTTCATTTCTGGGCTCCTCACTACTAGTAAGACACTGAGCTGATGGAGCATGTTCAAGGAAAGTCAGTGAAGATGGAGAAATGTCTGGAACACAAGTCTTACAAAGAGTGGCTGAGAGAGCCGGAAATGTTTAGTCTGGAGAAGAGAAGGCTTAAGGAAGACCTCATCACTCTCAGATCCATTTTGCCATCCACCAGTACCCACAAATTCTTTTCAGCATGGCTGACCCCAATCCTCCAGCTTGTACTGATAGTGGAGGTTGCCGCAGCCCTGGTGCAAGAACTTCTGCTTGTCTTTGCTGAACATCATGAGGTTCTCCTGTGTTCACCCTCTACTCGAGTCTGTCTAGGTCTCTGGATGGCATCCAGTCCCCTCAGGCATGTCAACTGCATCACACAGCTCAGTGTCACCTGAAAACTTACATTCAGTCCCAATGTCAATGTCATTGACATAAAGATACTAAAGAGCACTGGGCCCAATCCTGACCCCTAGGGGACACAAGCCATCATCTGGCATTGAACCATTGACCAATACTCTGCAGGTAGTCCATCCATCAAATCCACGTCTTTCCAATTTGAAGAAAATGTTATAGGGGAACATGTCAAAAGCCTTGCTGAAGTCCAGGCAGATGACATCAGTGGCTCTTCCCTTGTCCATTGATGCAATTATGCCACCACAGAAGGCCACCACATTGCTCAGGCAGATATTGCCCCTGGTGAAGCCATTATGGTTATCCTGTATCACTTCCTTCCTTTCCATGTGCCTTAGCATAGCTTCCAGGAGGATTTGCTCATCAGTAGGTCCCTGGGTTCTCTTTTCTACCTTTCTTAAAAAAGGGCACAATATTACCTTTGGTTTTTTCCAGTCACCAGGGACTTCACTGGACTGTCATGAATTTTGAAATATCATTGAGAGTGACTTGGTGTCTGCACTGGCCAGTTCCCTCAGAACTCTGGGATATATCTTGTTAGGACCCATAGAGTTATAGTCAGGTTCCTCAAGTGGTTGTGAGCTTGAGATTTTCTTACAGCAGGAGGAACATTGCTCCCCCAGTTCCCACCTTCTAACCCATTCCACTTGAGGGGTTGAGGTTGTCTGAGGGCACCTCTGTGCAGTAGTCCATGTACAGAAGAGGGTTTTGCAGCACTGCAGTAGCTGTGTTCCCGACCCTTGTGCAAATTGGCTTGAGGACAAAGTGGAAATGGCACTGTAATACTGTGTGTTATTAAACACAGTGTAAGAACATGAAAAAGAAACTCTGCCCGCGCCTTTCGTTTTCTTAAATATTTTAAATTAATTCAGTTACTCAGTTCATACTGTTAATTAGACACAGAGTGAAGTGCCAGGCTGCTTCTTGAATCTGGGCAATGTCTTATTCGTAACAGCTTCCTACCACTCCCTTCTTTTCCACTTCCCTTCTCTGTTTATTTACAGTTGGGTCTTAAGTTCTGCTTTGTGATAGAGGTAGCTCAAAAAGAGGAACTCTCAAGGGACCGACACAACTCTGCATCTATCCAGCATCCCCGGGAGAGACATCCCAAAAGGCTGCAGGGTATCTTAAGGGGTGACTGCACATGCATTCCTTTAGAAGTATGTTGCTGTTGATCCAGGAGGGAGTGTCTTCTTTAGAGAAAAATGGTTGGACTAATTAGAGATAATTTTTACTAATGCTTGGTATTGAGCTATGAAGAATGTCAGCAATGCTTTTGGGTTTAGGCACTAGTTTTAACTATATTCAAATATTATGAACATGCAGGGGCAGGAAGATTTTCAGGACACCAAGTAATAAAAGCTGTCTATCAAGCTAGAGGTAGCAAGGAGTTAACAAAAAGCAAGAGGAGACATTCCTTTTTGCTAAGGAACCAATCTGGGTCCATGGGGAACAGATTGCCCAGTGAGCTGGTGGAGTCACTCTCCCCAGGTTTTGAAGAAGGGTGAATGCTGCACTGAATGAAATGGTCTTGAGTGTTCACAGGCATGGGTTGATGGTTGGGCTAGATGATCTCAGTGGTCTTTTCAACATCAGTGATTTATGATTCTATGAAACTGCCATTCTCCTGAGCTCCCTGAATGGAGGTAACTCAGCTCACCTCCTCTTACATCTCTCCCTTGGTTGGAGCCGTGCTGCTAACGAACCTTGCCCTGACAGAGGAGCCACAATTTTGCATAGCCTCTCAAAGCTCAAACCCCTTGATAATTCTGGGTAACACAGAACATCTGCTGATGTATTGTTCCTGCCTGGACAGTAAACCTTTGAGATCAGTACTTGCTTTGTACTTTATAGGAACATAACACTCATGGTGCTTATTACTCCCCAAAGGCTGGTAAATACAAAGCCTTTGCCTGTACAGTCAGAAGTCAAGTCCCCATTGCCAGCCCACACATGGACAGGGAGATGGCTACTGCTCCAAGGCACTTACAGACAAGTCCAAATCCTCATCTCTGACGTGTGATTCTGGGCATTGCTATGAGGAACATGATGTTAATGACATAACTGATTAAGTGTAAAAGACATCTTTTGCCCGTGCTGAATTATTCGTGCAGCCATGGTAATGGCAGTGAAGTTTCTTTCTTAAGAACAACACAATTTGGGCTAAAGCACCAGAAGTTCATACTGAGTTCAGGCCATGCCTTCTCTGCTATGTCTTAGAAGGTGAAGTGGTCTTGTGGACCAGGATGTATAGCTGGTGATGTATATGTTCCCAGCGTGCTCTTCCAGAGAGCCCCAGCATACCCCTGTGCTTACTTTTCATCCACTCTCCATATTCTTTCATTTCTCCTGTGAGATACTTGAAAACTTGGGGGATTTGTTTTCCACTTCTCCCCAGCACATCCTGGCTTCTTGGCTGCTTCTCTGCACATAGGTTCCTCTCAGCCGGACTTTCAGCCACAACAATTTCTCCAAGATCCATCTTTTTTGAGTAGTGAGAAGAGGAAACTGTAAATCACAAAATCCACGTGTTAGTAAACCTCTTGTTTTGTGCTCTGGCAACCTTCTGCTGTAGTTTAGAGACCCACAGTGACATCATTTTTTAAATAAGGAAGGTTTCGTGGATTAGACACCTGCCTGAGCCACTGCTGAGGACAGTACGAGCTGCCATGAGAGCAATGTAATCTTCCATCTAGAACTTGCTCTAGTTTTCTTCTTTTGGGGATGATGGCCATAAAATGATCTAATACTGATATGGAGTTGTGGCGCAGAGCTGCAGTGGGCAAACTGGACATGGTTTGTGTGCCTTGCAGGATCCTAGCCAGGGCTCCTCATTCCACATCTGCTTTTCATAGACCACCAAAAGCAAACTGAGGTAGCATCAAAGCCTTGCTCAGAAATTGGCGTCCAGATGTGGCTCTGAGTGAAGATGAGCCCCTTGGGCTGTGGGCTCTTTAATAAGCAGATGAATATCCAGGCAGGACTATTTGTTTATAAAACTCCAAAGTACTACAGCAGATCATTAAGAAGATCATTAAGACATAAACCCTTCAGAGAAAATACACTGCATTGCACCCCAGGGAGTTACACTGTAGATGACTTCTGCAAAGATTCTGACCAGTTTGCTCTGATCAATTTGGAGCAGTGTGTCTGGGTCTCTAGATGCTGACCAAGAGCAGATGATACTGCCAAGAGCTTGCCCCATGTTTTGTGGAATATGGGCCCCACCTTCTGGTGGAAGCCTGGGTTTTGGCAGTTGGCTGTCAGTGCACAGCCTGCACCAGAAGAGCAGAATGAGAAGGGATGCCTAGTTGAGAGCAAAGCTGTTGTGCCTGACAGGCTGATGGTAAAAATATCCACGGTTCTGGATGTTCTCAGAAGAGGATCCTTGACCACCAGAAGATGTTTTCTGTTCACCCCATGGAGTACAAATTTACATGCAGCTCTGGAAATACATCCTGCAGTTCTTGCTTCCTTGTGCTTTGGCTCTCTCTGCTGGCAGCACAGCTCTCTGCAGTGGCCTTTGAACACAAGCCTCAGCCTGGGGCTGTAGATTCAACATGTATATGTAAAAAACCAGCACTGTTTGCTTGATCCCATGGGTAAGGAGGATTATAAGAAGCACATGGAGCAACTTTTAGGATCTCCAAGTCACAAGATGCATCAGTAAAGCAAAGTTAGTGGCCCCTTAGCTATGAACAACATCCATAACCAACAACAAAGCGCAGCTGTAACCATCAGGGAGAATAAGTACTGAGAAGTCGTGTCTGCCTTCTCAGCACCTGAGTATCTCATGTTCATTTTGAACATCACCATCCGAAAAACAGTTGGCTTTTACAAAGGGGAAACATCACTGCAGAGCATATAAAGTCCAGATTTACAAGACTGCACTGCTCAATTCCCACTGAAATTGAGATGTGGGACCTGGATGTTTTTAAAAATTCTTTCCCTCTCTCACATAATTTAACTATTAGGGGTTAAGTGCAAAGCAGTCATGTGAGAGCCTTTTGCCATCAGTGCAGAGGAAAGCTAGTTCCTCAGGAGAGTGATTCATGTCACTTTTCTCATATGCCTATATTAGATGTGAATAAGGGGGTGCCTCTCTCTGGCAGGAGATTGCCAGAGGGAGATTGGCTGCTGAACCTCGAGGACTATTTTTAGGTGAGAGAAATTCCAGCCATGGAGATTTTTGCAAGGTCAACCATCATGTTTATGGAAGAGGGATCTGCAGTCCCAGGACAGTGCTTTAAATCACCAGGCCATCTGCAACATGCCTGCAATCTGCATCAAAGCTCAGGAGCTCGGAAACAGTTCTGGTCATGTGATTCTCATTTCTCTATATATCAGAGGGGAATTAAACTTCTATTTGCAAGGTAGCGTGCTCATCCACTTCACAGGGGAAGGCAGCCTGGGAGGAGATGGCTGAAATTCCCAAATTTTTTGGAAAAGGAACAGTGTTAAAAAGATAGGATGCTAAAATCATCTGCACTGCCACAGCAATGAGCTGTAGGGCTTTGCAGCAGTGCAGCCCAAAGGGATGGAGAAGGTCCTAGAGGGCTGTGATGGGCACAGTGATCCCTGCAGCAGACTTACCCTGGAAAAACATATTTGCATTGAGCACCTGTCAAGCAGCAGACATGTGCTTCCTGATACAGGCTCCAGGAATAATAGAGAAATCGTTTGAACAGTTAGCTAATTAGGGCTAACGAGAGCCTGAATCACTTATGGCACACCTACTGCTTATGGGGAATTCCTTGAGAAAAAGGCCTTTTGTCAGCAAACACTGATTCATCACTGTCCTTAAAAGACATCCCTCTTCTCAGGAGCATGTGTCAGGCGGTAAGGTTGTGCCTAGCAGTTGTGATTCATCTCTGGACCTACCTGTGTCTATTCATTCCCAAGCAGACTGCTGTTCTACCATGCTTTTGGGGTGCAGGACAATGATAGCATAGAGCTTTGCATTTTTAAGCTTCCTAGAGTAAACATGGGCTTTTCTACTGGAGAAAATATTCATGGTATTGCACCCTCACAAAGCCAGCAGATATTTAGTAGACCCGCAAACAAATAATAGTACAAGGTGGCTGTGAACAGTGGAAGGGTGCATGATCCAGGAGGGGTGAGTAACCCATATTATTTGAAACCTTCTTCTGATCAAGATGTACCTGGAGATTCAGCTGCACATCGTGTGCTCATTTCTGATTATTGCAGGGAGATGAGCATTACGCTAAGGCAACTGAGACCAAACCTGAGCAACTGGTCTTTCCTTCTTCACTGGTATGGTGAGCAGGTGCTGTAACCTCTCCCATTTGAATGAAAATCCTGGCTCTAAACAAGTACTGAGTTTGTGTGTCCACCATCAGGATGCAAATGTTTCGTTGTCATGCTTTCTAGCTTGGGTAGGTAGTCACCCAGGCTAGAAATGTCAATCCTTTCTGGCTTGAATCCCACGGTATCACCTGCCTCCAAGCTGTGCAAAATGAAAGGAAATCAGTAGGGGAGCTGGGAGGGCTGAGTGCATAGAGGTGACTATAGAAGTGTTGACTTCAAGGGACGTGGCCTCACAAGGATTTTTGAAAAGAAGCAGTTTGTAAAGGCGTGTTGCTCACAGCAGAAGCCATAAAGAAATGGAAAGGAAATAGACTGTACAGCTAGAGGGCAAAACTTTGGGATGGTGACAGAATGCTTGGCTGACTTGTAATGACTTTACTAAGCAAAGCTCTACCAGGGATCAGTCCGTGACACTGGAAATAAACGGAGAAAGCAGGGCATTTCAGAACAGCCATGAGGTTGAATGTAACACACTTGCAGAGAGCAGGTACAAAACACTGTGTTGGGTTTACATGGCAAGGTTTTGGTAGCAGGTATGTTGCAAAGCTGGCCTCTGTAAACAGAGCACAAAAGCTGCCCTTTTTCAGCTTGGAGGAGAGAGAGTGAGAGCAGTGCAGCGGAGTTTAGCTGCCCATCAGGGTGAAATTACCAGACAGTCAGACCAGGTAGGTAAGACAGGCACAGAAATCCTATGTTCTTATCCAAGACGCCTAAATAAAACAAATCAGCAGCAATGGTAATAATAATAATAATAATAATAATAAACAACAAACAGATCAACCCAAAATAGTAGGGTAATTTTTTTTCCTGTCACAGGCATTAAATAAAACCATGTTCCATAGCAGTTCTGTCATATCTGTACAAACACAACCATCATGAAAAAATTAGCAATCGGGATAGTTTTATGGGGTAAAATGACTCTTACATCTGTGGTTAGATGCTTTTATCTGAGGATGTGGTCTTGTAGATGTTCTGTATCTTTCTTTCCTGGTTCTGTATGGAATAAAATGCAATACTTTCCTTCTCTCCAAGGCAATCCTTTACTGCTTCCTCTTTTCCCTCTTTTGCTGTGGTGTCTCCTAATCTGCCAAACAAAAGGACGAAGTTTAGTCAATGGATTGTCCTAGCATACTGAGTAAGTAGTGCCCGTGGCACCATTTGTGCATGGTTTGTACGAAAACACACGTGTGCATGTGTAACTCTGGAAGATGGTCTGCCTTCCAGAGCTCCAAAATGATGCCAGTAGAGTGGAACTCCTCCTGACTCTCTTTAACCATGTAAAACCTTACTTTTTTTTTGCTTTTTCTACAGTCAATATGGAGAGGTGAATTCCCTTTCAGAGACACCTATCTCATCCCTTCACTGATACAGCGAGATTAAGGTGGGGCTTGTGTTGCTAACCATGGAGATTTCCAGCATAAGTCTCTACCTCAGCAGCTCAATTGGTCTCCCTTTAGCTAGTCAATATATGGATCTAGAGCATGATTCACACTCTCCTGTCCTGTACAGGTGAATCATATTGTAAACTCTGTAGCATTTGGGAAAGACAGACAGCTCAGGTGCAAACAGCTGCACTGCATATGTGGAGGGAGAGGGATGGTGAATCTCAGCAAAGCAACTATACCAATGTCACTTGGGAAATTTGAGATATCAAACAAGGATATGTTAAGATCTGAATCCAGTGTCTAGTGTATAAAGAATTTTCAAAACACAGCTTTTTTTTTTTTTTTTTTTTTTTCCCTAATAATAAAAGTAGTTAGACCAGGTAGATATTTTAAGACACAAAAATGCTGGTTTCTTGCATATGGTTTCAGTTATAAAACCAGAGGGGAAAACAAATAGAGAAAATATGAAATATAAACACCATCGCTTCTAAACAGAATGTTTTTCAAAGGTTTCCATGAGGTGTTGGCTGCTCTGCAAAGCAGACTGTAAAACAACTTTACAAGCCACATTTATTCTAAGAGCTCCACTTATTGAAGTACAATTCAAACTCTTGTTCTGCGGGCCAAGTCCCATAAATTAAACACTTGTCCAATAACACATACCTCTCCACTTGGATCCTCTGTTTCTTTTTGGCTTTGTGGGTCTATGTCTCTCCCTCCCTCTCTTTAAAAAAATCCTTTGCGAGTGGGAACAAAAAAGGGTCTGCTTGTTTCAGGACTGAATTTAAGAAACAGGCAAGGAAAATAAACATAAAGAGAGGAAAAACAAGCAGGTCAACTTTTAAATTTAGCTAACTGAGGCTTTCGGTCCATTATTTTACATCGTGATGACACTGATTTAAAGGTAGGGTGAAAACTGCAGCGTGAAGCTGCACAGTGTTAAATGCCTATGTGATGAGGCCACAGTGCACAAGGAGGTGGGTTTGGAGGGACCAGAAGAGGGACCTGGAGCTGGATGGCAGGTTGGATCTGTGCCCTGCCTTCAAACAGAACTCAATTTTGCTGTGATCAGCCTTCTTTCAAGGGATGATGGCCTTAGAAATGTGATCCTAAGCAGGGCCAGATTTTTCTTAGAAGGGAAGGGACAGCCCCATTGAGCTTTAGCTGGAAAACCGATCGGGATGGTCTGAGATGTTTTCCATCCTGTCTGACCTCGAGTAGGAATGGGTCCGTGCTCAGGAAAAGTCGTGCTGCTGGGCTCACTACAGCTTCCCATTCCCATCTTTTTGCCTTCTACTCTCTGTCATCACTCTAAATCCTGCAGATATTTTTTGTATGATGTCTTTCTTTCTAAGCCCTATTTTATTTTTCACCCAAGAAGCTAGAGATCTCATCTCATCTCCCTTTGTAGCATTTCTAGTTTAGCACATCTGTCTGTCTGGTCTTGACAGTCATTCCTGCCTTTTGTATCCCTATTTTAATAACTTTCTCTTTGATGTGGCCCACTGTATTTCTCCTTCTCATTGACTGAATGCTTTGCTCTCAGAAACAGTCATTGCTCTGTCTCACCAGTGGGGAAATGTTAATTTCTGCACCCAGCTGACCTGTAAAGCTTACTCAGTTTTGCCATAAATATTTTTAAAGGACCATAGAAATGTAGACTGATTGAGCTTGGAAGAGATCTTTGGAGGACATCTTATGAAAGCGCATTGCCCAAGCAGGGTCACCCAGTAGTCCCAGGATATGGCTGGACAAAACTTAGGTGTCTCAAGGGGTAATGCTTTTTTTTTCTGGCTGGGATGCTACAACCAATGAAAATGAAAGAAAGAGTGAGGAAGGAAATATGTTTTAAGGATATTTCAGCGTGGAAGAAACAGATTTAGTTTTGCCACTATGCCAGGTGGTCTTATGAAGTCTTTTTGTGCTGCAGTGAAGCTGGAGCAGTTTTGTGCTCTGTCCTGAATGCTGAGCTATGAGGACATTGCCCTGTATAATTGATGGTGGTTAAGAGTGATGATGACTCCTTAAGCTGTCACAGAATCATAGAATCATAGAACAGCTTGGGTTGGAAGGGACCTCAAGGATCATGAATCTTCAACCCTCTTGCTGCATGCAAGGCTGCCAACCTCCATATCTAATACTAAACCAGGCTGCCCATGGCCCCATCCAACCTGGCCTTGAACACCTCCAGGGATGGACGGGGCATCCACAGCCTCTCTGGGCAGCTGTTCCAGCACCTCACCACTCTCATAGCAAAGAACTTCCCCCAAACATCCAACCTCAATCTTCCCTCCCTCTACTTAAAATCATTTTCCCTTGTCCTGCTGTTATCTTGTAAAGAGTTGATTCCACTCCTGTTTATAGGCTCCTTTTAATTATTGAAAGGCTACAATGAGGTCACCCCACAGCTTTCTCTTCTCCAGGCTGATCTGCAGCAGCAGGACTGCCTGAGGTACAGATGGCTTTTGTGATATCTCTGTGCCTACTTATGTGACACTGTATGGTGAACCCTGGAACATCAATGGCATGCTGGAGTTGGAGGATCTAGGTCTTCACCACTGACCTATTGGGCCTAAGTGATCTTTCACCTGCCTGAAATTCAAAGTGCTCGTGCAGAATATATCTTTAAGAAGCTGTACATAAACTGACCAGAGGCGGCTAGTTGCTACACCTGTAAACATTTCTGCTGGCATCAGATCACCTGCACGAGTCAGTAGGAATGGCAAAAGAACTCTGCGAAATGTGCTGCTGTTTTTTTGGCAAGCATGAAAGGATCAGACTTCTCTCCAGCAAAACTTTGCCTGTAAATATTTTAACTGCAGAAACAATTGCATGGTTGCTGATATTGCTGGGCCAGTCCAGCTGAACACTGGACTGTCTTTAACAACGTGTGGTAAACCACAGTTTGTAATGTGCTCGCAATGAATAGAAGTGCCAGCACTTGGCCAACATTTGGTTAAAACTTGAAACAAAATATGCAGCATTTTAACAGGGTAACTGTAAAGACATTTCTCCATATACTTCACATCTCTTAGTGTTTAATAGAAAGTTAGCAGGGATTTTCTTTTTTAGATAGCAACAATTTATTGTGTGTTTCCCAGGTAACTACAACACTGCAAACCTTCCCTGAAAACTCCCCTGGGATTCCTGCAATGTTAGTGAGCATAATGAATGGTAAATGCAAAGCAAACCCATTGAATCGCTTTATTTTAAATTCTGGCAGAGACATAATTTCCCACAGTTCATAAACATTTACAAAAAAGGAGTTTACATGTAGAAAAACAGTTGTTTTTATCACTCAGATCAAAGAATACATTTATCAGGATGTATGGGTGCACTTTCAGCCAGCTTTTGAGGAGCTCAGGTGACAGTCTTTAAGAAGCTTCATAGTCTAATACCGAACCTTTGAAGTCTGCAGCTTTGCTCACCTGGAAATACAGACATCAATTCTGCTCTCTGTTTTGCATGAGTCTGAAGTTTACACTTCAAAGATCATAGATGACAGACCAAATTTCCCAGGTTGCTCACAGCACTGGAACTTATCAAATAGAATAAAATGGAAAAATAGGGCGCATTACAGGATAGAAGGCTTTGTACCCAATCCCACGCAGCCATCTTGCTGCTTGGGAGGCAGTTGGATGGCACTTGAGCCCTGGGAATGTGGACTTATACCTTTTGAAAGTTCAGCAGAAGGATTCCCTTAGTGTTAGTGATATTGCATCAGGCCCTGAGATGGAGGAAGCAGAAGAGCAAGGGCTGCAGATAACAGCAATGCAGCTGCCAAGGGTCCTGGCAGACCCTAGCACCACTCCATGGTCTGCCTTACATTGCAGCAACTCAAGACCAGGGTTTACTGGATGTTGTCTGGTTTTCATCTCGAGTTTTATTCCTCAGTAGTTAATAGAATCACTCTACTATAAGTGAGAGAAGGGTCACACCCATCAACCCCAGTGGAGCAGCTCTGTGTTTGTGTTGTTGTATACTGAGAGCAGATGGAGGCAAGTATGCGCTGCTGGATCAGTGCATGTCTGCACCTCTTTATGTTGTGACTGAATCTATACTCTGTATCTTTGTTATGAGGCATATCCACCTGGAGTCTCAATGTTTCAAGAAAGGCTGGCATTTTGGGAAGGGCTGAGGAATTTAAAATGGGGTGTCCAAACCCCTCCTTTTATAAAGCCCCTAACAAGAAGAATACAAGTTATGATTATTTCGTTTTCAAAATTTTTCATTTTGCTTTAATCCTCTAAAAAAATGTGATGCATCTGTAATATCAAGTTACAAATAAAATGAACTGTGGTTTCAAAATGGGGAAATGGTGCACTGCAGGCTGAATAGAGATTTTCTGAATAGAGCATTAGAGATTTTCAGGAGAGAATTTCTGTCTCCTGAGATTTCCACATTTCTGTGGAGTTCTTTGCTTTGTGGCCACATTTTTCTTTTTCCCTGTTTGGTTCTTTGTTACTCTGCTGAGAGAACTGCAATTTCGTATAACTGAGACATCAAATCACACCATCAGAAGATGTCTCTGGCGTATTTTGGTTGCCAATGTATTTGTGTTGAAGTAGGATGCTCCATTCACACACAGAGGATCTTGTAATGCTGAAAGCACATGAAACTTGATTAAACGATGTTTCTAATTAGAGGTGAGTATTATCTCTCAGAAATACAAGAAGGTTTTAAATTAAATTTGAGGGCTGAAAGGGTCAGATGACAAATGCACAAATTAGTTTAATCTTAATTCTTCTTTGGGTGGAGCACTTGATCCAGGAACTCTGCCACAGCAAAGCTTTTAAATGGGGGATTTGTGGAGGAGGTAAAGGAAATTTTTCCCCTCCTTGCAGAAATGCCAGTTCTTTGGGTGTTTTTAACAGTGTCTTGGCCGTGGTGGGAGCTGGGGCCCATAGGAGTGACTCCTACTGGGAGTGGGATGAGTGCCCATGACACAGGGGAAGAATTGAACTAAGATTTGTGCAGGGATATATTTTAGCTGAAACACCGATGCTTGTGAGGAAAGGGATGGGACAGAAAGAAGAGCATTTAGCCAAGCTTCCTCCTAAGTTTCATTTATTGATGTTTGGGTATGTTCGGGTTGGATGTCCAAAGAAGAAAGGCTGGAGAGCCAGGGTTAGGATTAGGTTGATGTATGCCTCATCCAGAAGAAAGATGTATGACTATCCAGATTACTGATAGGAGTTAGGATGTGTGTGAATAGGGAAGCAGAGACAAATCCATGACACGGTTCATACACAGTTATTCGTTGGCAAATAGGTGGAAATGCAGCACTGGTGCCTGAGTGAAATGTGTTCCCAGCTTCACCCTATGTGAATAATGCCCACTTCTCTCTCATTGTGAGTGGGTACAACATTTTGGGGCTCATCCTTGGGGTAGGCAGCGTGCATTTCCTGAGATCTGTGGTTAGTTGCTCCTATAGGAGAGCTTTGGAAGAACACAGATGCAGATATTGGGAATTTAGGAACTAAATTTATTTGCTAAAGTTGTTTGCTTTTTTTTTTTTTTTTTTTTTTTTTCCAAATTAAAATACAATTTGAAATTTCAGAAATTGCTTAGTGCAGATTTCTTCAGAATTTGTACCTTTTTAAAAACAAAATTCTGTGTTCTTGTTTTTGTGTGCTTGTAAGAAGACCAGTGGGGTGACAGCTGTGAAAAAAATTGCCATAGAATGGGAAGTAGAGTTGAATTTTGTTATCTCCATTGATTTGGTTGCCTTATTCTGATTTCGGTCTCCATATATATTCCTAGCAGAGGCTGGTCTTAGATAAGGGATGATAACCTTTATGAAACTGGTGATTACACAGCTACGGTTATTTTCAAATTTGCTTCTTCTGAGAATTGGGGAATATTGGTATCACTTTATTTGGTATTAAGCTCTATGTGATATTAAGCTCAATTTTTCTATGGTGCTTTATGTCTTTTTCCTTCTGTGTCTTATTGTTCAAGTTACTTTCGTAGGACTTGAAAGAAATGCTGCAGATCCAAGCTTATAGCTGAACTTTGGCATGACTGTGAAGGAAAATATAAAGTTTGCATCAGCTTGTTTTATTCGCAGTGAATTTTCACATGGAGGAATATGCCTTTTCTATAGCCAAGGTTAGATTTAGTGCTAGGTTCTATTGTAATGCTTGATATGCACATTTTGTTTCAATGAAGACTTCCAGTTGTCTGGAGGAAATGTCTAACTAGTGTCAGTTTATATAATTGCCATATTGTTGGGCTTGTGTGGCCTTGAGTGCCTTGTTGACAGCCAGTGCTTAGGTAATATAGGGTTGTAAGACTAAAGGATGCATAATGAGTCTCATAATATAAATTTGCCAGTTGTACTGAGGCCAGCACAAAGGTTGGGATTAGTTTGGAGGGTCATGAAAAGTTGAATTGGAAAGCCAAGGGTTTGGCTGTAGTTTGCCAGCTGCAGAAAAAAAAGCCGAGAGCTGCTTCCCCTTGGTTTGAATCCCTTAGTCTGAATGCTTCATCTGGAGCCAAAGTCAGGGTTAGATTTGGGGTCAAGATGTACCAAGGGTCCTTGTTATGCACCAAAATGCCTTTCCCAAAAGCTGCTCTGGGACTTCCTGTGTTTCTAGGAAGAGCTGAAATGCTATGGTTGACACCGCCAGTGAAAGAAACACACTATAAATAATGTTGAACTCGACATCAGCTATGTCATCTCTGAGCCACAGATTATGTTTTCTACATCTATGGTATAAGCAAAACCTCATGATAGATCCTCATATCCCATCTTGAGTAAATACTGCTTTCTAGGCTGGGCAGTGTGAGTTTCATCCTCTGCTGTGTCCCTGGCAAAGCCACATAATCCACTCATCCATTCTTACCATCAAAATTCCTACTTCACAAGCTACCAGAGGGATTTTAGTGAAGAATTTAGAGCATCTTGCCTACAATGCTCATGAAAGAGCAACGTATCACTTTGTTTTGTGCTATGAGAAGAGAGGAAAAGGTTTGATTTCCTGCTCTGTCCCTTTCTTGTGATATAGAAGAGAAAAAGATGCACTTTATTGTTAAAAAAGCCATTTCAGTCACTCAATTTCTACCATTAACAGCTGTATTTAGCAGAGTAATTTGTCAGAAGAAAGCAAAGAAGATCAAATGCAGGGAGGGGAAATCAAACTGTTATGGTTTGGTTGTTTTTTAAAGCCTACTTTAGCTAAATTCAGTGATAATTTTTCAAAGGAGAAATATGCTGCAATAAAACATTTATTGTGTTTTTGTGCTTGTTTTCATCCCTTTGAGAGAAACGAAACAATTTCTGACTCATCTAATGCTATTTTTTACTCATACTTTTGTCAGTTCAAGCATTAAAAAGTAAAATCAATTATTCACACAGTTCTCATTATAGATTATGCTGGAGGTAGAAGTTGTAAGATAGCTCTTTGGATGGTGTGACTGAATACCATTCAAGAAAGCTTGGTTTAAATGGACGTTGGCAAGATTCTTAGTAAGTATGTGAATGATTAAAGAAAACCAGACATTTGCAAGTTAAAAGAAGAAGAAATCTCTCTGTGTGAAAAGACCTAAAAGACACATGTGAGAACTCATCTGCATGGCTGGAGCTCAGACATTTGGTAGAGAATTGTTGAGACCTGAGGCACAAAAAGAAAGATGTTTGGGCAGCAGAAGCCAACTTGGAGGCTGTAGAGTGATTTGTTTCTGTTTTCTTGTATCAATTTGAAAAGTCAAGTCAGCTTTACAGCTCTGAAATAAACACAGTTGGGAGTTTATGTGAGTTCAGGATGGCGTAATTTGTATGTTTTGGACATGCTAGGGTAAGGAGAAAAAACATTTGCAGCCAATTTGCCAACATGTTCCTCATCTGACATATCGACAAGTTGGTTGAGGTAATGGGAGAGATAAGTGTTTTAAGTTGTAAATACTTAAGAAGCTGAGAATCTGGAAAAAGGAATTAGTTTAAAAGTACAGCAGCCACTTACAGCCAGATTCAAAGTACGGTTGGAGGGGACTTGTAAACATGTCAGTGCCCACCATACTGTCATGTCCTGCTTGAAACTCGGGGCAAGAGATGTTTAACCTCTGACTAATTGACCTGCACAAAGAAGAGGGCAGGCAGGGGCCAGAAATGCTCATGCTCTGGACTGCATACAGCTGCCCAGATGTTCATCCAACCTAGCAGCTGCCTCTCCCGGCTCTCCTGTCCTGGGGCACTGGCAACTGCAGCAGCTGATTGAGCTGCTCCTGGCTGCTATTGTCCTGGGATGAGGTCTGCTTGGAAAATAGTTCTTCTCTGTTGTTTTCCAATGAAAGATGGAAGAATTGCCTGTTTGTTAAGTGAGCTGAGATGTAGGAAAAAACGGTGTTGTTGACACTAGTGTTACCACGCCTGCATTTAATTCATGTCTTCGTGAGCACTCAAGAACCCTGGGGTTGGATAAAGCTCAGGGTCTGTCCAAAGCTCCTGAATTTGCTCATGATTCAAAGATGCTGGGTCCTTGTCCAAACTCCAGTGAAGTCAGAGGAAGTATGGGTTGCTCTGATGTCCTCTGACAGCTACTGGAACGGGCCATGTACTGAACTGGAGCTTTTGGATTTTTATCAGTTTTAAAAACAAATTGATACGAATCATGATAATAGTGCGTTTGTACACCTTGCCTTTGGCAATTAATGAAATCACGTGCAGAATTGCAGCCTTTAGTGTCTGTAGATTTCTCATCTGTGACACAAAAACTGAAGAGCAGCAAAACTTTCAGACATTTATTAACACAGAGTGATTTTTTTTCCAGTTTTTCATATCTTTGGGCTTTTTGATCATGCTTATTCATCCCGTGCCTTAGGCATCAGCTGGCTCTAGAAACAGTCCTATCCTAGCCTTAGAAAGGCCTGATAAGATGCTTTTGTTTTCTGTTTTACAGGAGGGAAACCTGAGAGTAGGACCATTTAAGGCTGGCATGTTTGCCTGTGATTGTGGAAATATTTGTAATTGAGCATCTTAACTGTCACTGTGATTTTATGATGTTTGTATGTGTGGTTTAAAGTCCGTCGAAGTCAGCAGAAGGCAGGGAGGCTTAGCAGCAGGGAAAATCAAGCCATACACATTTGAGTAGATTTCAGCCTACCGCAAGGCTGCTCCTGTATTTACAGAGTATTTCTGAAACAGAGAAAAGTAGCTGATGAAATGCACATAGGCAAATGTTGATAAGTATCCCATAAAGCCTCGCTTTAGAAGTTTAAGTGGGGTTAAAGCATCCGAGCAGTCTCATGTAAAGAATGAAATTGCTGGAATTTCAGTGTTGCTATTGGTAAAATGGATTTCAGATCTTTATTATGCAATCAAAATACTTGAATCACCATTTGAACTAAATGAAAGTTTACTGTGTGTGCACATAATTGTTTTTCCTGCTACCTATTGCTTGATTGGGGTTGGGTAAGGTTAGCAAAGGAATTAAATTAATTTTCTTTGAAAGTTATGCATTATGAAGTAAGAGGTATAAAAGTTACATTACACATGGCAAATGTCTCGAGGGTTTCGTTTATAGACTTGTTTATATATTCATTTTAATGTTTATTACTTTCTCAGTGTCATTTCCACTTTTGCATCTCCATACTCATTACACTTTTATTATCTCTTTTATAAAATCAATGGCCGCAAACCAGAGAATTTTGTTGTTGGAAGAAATAGGTGGAAATATATCTGCCCATAAATTATCATGGCTGTGAAAGGGACTTTTCTGAAGTCACTAAGCTTCAATTGAAGACAATTGGTAGCTGACCTTTCATTTTTATGGACCATGCCATACAGCACACTCATCTGACTTTGCACATTTGAAATTATCCAAGAGATAGTTGAGCTGCATTGAAAAATGCATTAGTTAAATTAGTGCTCATGAAAGGCGACAGATCAACAGCCTCAGAAACTGAATCCTCACAAGCTAGATACAAAGATTACTGAAGTCAGTTAAAAGTCTCTTTGCTCCAAATATTCTTGACGAGGGCCTTTGTTACCACAGTGTACATGGCACTCTTAAGTGCTGTGCAGATTTCAGCCAATGGTTGTCCACTGTGGAACTGGACTGATGCGTGTGAGACCTGTGGTTGAAAAGGGCTGTCATGGAACAAAATAGATCTGAATACACAAACCATCAAGCCAAAGTGATGGGAGGAAAAAATGGAAGCACTCAGCAACCAGATGGCCACTGTGAAAATGGAAACACTGATTTAGGTCAATTGTCCTAATACTGTCACATATGTCAGCATTATGGAATTCTGTGCCTGATCAAACAACTATGGATATTTATTGTTGCTCCTATTATGAAAATAATCCCTGGCTATGGGGAAAGACATGATGAAGACAGAAGCATTTGTAATAACTCTGTGAACTGGTTGCTATTGTACTCTTGATTAATCATAGAATGATGGAATCATAGTATGATATAATGGCTTGAGTTAGAAGCTTCTGAAAAGCTGGTCCAGTCCTAAATTCCTTCCTGTATGTTGGGCTGTCAACCATTAAATCAGACACTAGATCAGGTTGCCCAGTCTTTCTCCACAAGGCTGTTCAATTACCTGGGATTTCTGCAACCCCAGTGCAACACCTTGTGCTTGGCCTTACTGAATCTCGTTAGGTTCATGTGGAACCAGTTTTCAAGACTGTTCAGGTCCCTCTGAATGGCACTTCCTCCTTCTAATGTCTCAACTCAGCTTGGTGTCATCCGCAAACTTGCTGAGGATGTACTCAGTCTCACTGTCTATGTGACTGATAAAGATTTTAAAGAGCAACTGTCCCAAGACTGACCTCTGGAAAACAGCACTAGTCATTGGTCTGGACATAGAGCCACTGACCACAACTCTTTAGATGTGACCATCCAACCACTTTTTTTATCTACCAAATAGATCACCCTTCAAATTCTTATCTCATCAGTTTAGATGTAGGGATGTGATGTGGGACCATGTCAAAGGCCTTGTCAAATGTCTAGCTAGATGACATCAATTGCCCTTCCTTTGTCCACTGATGCTGTCATTCCATCACAGAAGGCTACTGGGTAGGTTGGGGATGATCTGCCCATGGCAAAGTTGTGCTGGCTGTCTTGGCTGACTTGGCTTTATAGTTTCATGAGTGCTGGTGTTGACTGAGGTTGTGGTTTGCTTTAATTCTGTTACTTTGGTTTATTTCTAGAGGCTACTATATACTCCAGGAAATATGAAATTTTTCACCAGAAAGGAGTCATATTTCTGGTACGTTTAAGATGCATTCAAGCTGCAGTTCTCCTTTAATGATACCTTCAGGGAAACTCAATGTTTCTGCCTCTCTCCTCTGGCCTCATCTTGGGTCACAAGCAGGCTCAGTCTCTTGGAAATGTGGGCTTCTCTTATCTGTAAAGTGAAGGAAATCTCCAAGGTAAACTGAAGTTTGTACCTCCTAAGCTAATGAGATGGGGCCCCATAATTCACTTTGGTATTTCAGAAGTATCATTAATCCATCAGTAAGTCATCAAAATCAGTCTTACAGTTGCCACCACACAACCCATCCTGTGACTCCATGTACAGACTCATCTTTGGGGAACTGAGAACTAGGCAGGTTTTTTCCCCTGGTATTTCCATATAAAGGCTCTCCTAGAGCTTTGTCAGACTTGCTATCAATCATTCCTTCCTATTTTCTCTTCTTCCATCTATCTGCCAGTCCTACTAGGAAAATGACTTGGTGCTAAGGAAACAAATTACCTGATTAGAAGTGAGTTGCACAAAAATAGACCAGTGAGCAGTGAAATGTAGAATTTGGTAATGATCAGGCTTCTGGCATATTGAGATCTTGTGTATTCATCTGACTGGTATTGCCTTGTATTGTGCTCATGGATTCCCATCTGTTTGTCTATATCAATGTTTCTTTTGTTTCATGTTTTAATCCAAACATTCTTTAGAGAAGAGCCATCTTTTTTGGGGGGGAGGGGTATGTATAACATCTTTCCTGGTAGATAAAGGCTTCCATAAAGAACACAATATGAACAATAATAAGAATAAAAATAGGCAAGATAACCAAGCTTGTCATAGAACATCTAATACAAATCCTACATCTAAAAATAGAATTCCACAAGCAAGAGAAACATTAACATTCATTTAAAGGTTTTTTTTTTTTTTTTTTCTTCCCCATTGGAATTTGCAAGAGGACAGGAGAGCTGTATTTCAACAGATTTGTATTTCCAGTCTTCTAAATTGGATTTTTAGGAATTGTTGAACTGTGTCCATCTCTGCTACTCCTCAGTGAAACCCCCAGTGCCTATTAAGTAGGATGCTAGTAATGGTGTGGTCATTTTGAATTGTCTCATTGGAGTTTTGCCTGAGGAAACAGAGAAGGCTTTGAGACCTAGCTTCTTGTGTGGTGGACAAAACATTTCATTACATTTAAGCAATGAGCACAGTGCTCCTTTTTAAAAGATGTTATTGTTGTTGGAGAGGGAGAAGGAAGATTGATATCCAAAACACTGTTTGAGGTAATGAATAGCTGTGGTAGTGTGAATTTATGGAGCCTTTGGCTGTTGCTCCCAAGCCTGATGATGAGTATTTCACCAGGTAGTATTGCTCGTGCAGTGGTAGCATTTGGTGTTGATCAGGGAGTTGGATGCTCTGGAAGAGACTGCACAAATGGTCATTTTTGCTCCAAAAAATTTACAGTTCAAATGCAGTAAGGCTGGAGACTATATGTGGCCATGTGCAGCTAGATAGGAGACTTACAAGGAAAGTGGTCTGCAGACAGTCCACGTCAAATACATTAGGGGTTCAAGTGAGAAAAGTGGTTTATGAATCTTGTTTTGAAGTTATTAGCCTTAGTTATTAACTTTGAGCTCTGTTTTGAATGTGGCAGTGCTTTGCTTCTGTATTTTTTGTTTTTGTAGTAGTCTGAAATTTTAAAAAAGAGAGTTATAGGGAAAACTATAAAGACCTGTTAAATCTACAACATCTTCTACTCGTTTGAAAATACTAGTCAAGTAAAGAATAGTCTCCTTTTAAGAATAAAAGCTCTGGATGTGTGAGGAACATGGTCATCTGCTGGTCCTGACGAGATGGCAACCCGACAGAGAGAATGAGACTACAAAAGGACGTATCTCTCCAATCACTTCAGTGATTGGGAAGAAGGATAAAACAACCATAAATCACAGGGGTAAATAGGATCATGGTTTGACAAAAAGGCATCAATCCAAATTTCAGGAGGCTTTGGAAGAACAAGGCACAAAAGAACAGGGATCAAAGGAGTCCCACATAAGATGTGTCCACAGATGTGTCCCTGTTACCCCGTGTTGATGGCAGAAAAGGCTGGGGTAGGAGTGAAGAGGCTGGGATGAAGACAAGAATCTCCCAGATTCTCTTTTCTTACTGCATGTCCAGCACAATATTCTCAGACTGTTTTTTCTTCTTCTTTGAACAGCCTTCCCTGCTAAAATGCAGAGAATAGTAAATACATGACTCTCATAGCTTTGGGGCACATTTAAGATTTGTGTATTGAATTAGTAAAGCTTAATACGTCCCCCATTAGCTTGTTGCACCATGGAGAATACAGGTACTTTTCTGCATAAAATTTTCACACAGCACAGCAGGAGTTGCACTTTAAGCCTAAATGACTTGCACTCAGTTATCTAATTTTTGCATGTTAATCCTCTCAAGATGTCTGTTAACATAAACCTCATTAATTAATGTTCCTTGCATCTGCAAATGAATGATTCAGTGTTTTAAAGGAAATTGGAAGACCACAGAGTATTGTATTACGGATCATTATATCAATATCATTTGAAGGCATGTAAAATAGCTTAGCTTACTCTTTGACACTAGTGGCACATAGAGCAGGAATATGCCATCCTCCAATATAAAAAAAACATATCTCTGCTGTTTGTGTGCTTACATTTCTGAACAATCACAGCAACTGTAAGACTTTGGCAATTTTCTTCATTTGAATGTGTTTTGTAAAGGAGCAAATCACCCAGAATAAACATCTAAAAAGGCATAAAAGTCTGAATGAGATGCACTAGACTTCCTTTTTGGTCACTAGAGATAAGCAGGTAGCTCCAGAAAGTAATTCACCTGATCAAACCTAAGAGAATTCACGTCTAACTCTTACAAAAACATCAGCGTTGAAACAAGCTCAAGTTTAGAGCTTTATTTATAAAAAAAGTGAGTACCTAAGGGACTTGTGGAATTTCTTTGCCTTTCTTATTTTGAATGGGAAACAGCAAACAGCCTATTGTCTCTGTTTTGGCATATCCGAGGCCAGAAAATGTGTCAAATATGCACTGTGGTCCTGAAATGTAAGACTTTATTTCCAAACCAGAGGGTTCTGTGATTTTTAAATAAATGAACAAACTTCTGGATATTTCTTTTGCAAAGAACTTCCAATTCTGAATTTCTGTATTACTAGTAATAGTACCTTTCATCAAAAGGTGCAAACCTATTTAACAAGCTACAAACCCATGCTGATGCAAAGCTTAGACAGCAGAAAGGGGAAAGATTGTTCCAAAATTATGATGATATATTCATGTGCCATCAACACTGTGCATTTCTCCACAAAATCCTAATTGTTACAAGGACGGGATGGAACATAACTGATAGAGACCAGGAAGAGAAAAGAAGGCAAATTTTCATTGGTTTTGCTCAAAAAGGTTGGAAGTAAGTCTCGTCTGGACAATCTTAATTATAATAATTACCAATGCTGTCTTAAACCCTGGGGCTTATTTATTGTGGGTGATGTCTTTTCTAAAAGAGGGGCGGGTTAGCTTTTGGAGCAAACTACCAGAAAAAGTAGTGGATTCCACTTTTCTTGGAAGTTTTCATCTCAGCACTGGAAGTCAACACTACTACACTCAATATAACATCTACAGGATAAAATTTACAGTCTGTGTAAAATGGGTTGAATGCTGAAACATTCCTTCTGGTCTGAATCTTTATGAATTTCAGTGTTTCTAAAGTACCTGCAGATCCTTGAATAAAAGGCACAATTGGAAGTACAGCGTATTTTACAGGAAAGCCCCATTTGCCTCATGCAGAGGTAGAGAAAACCTCACGCAGTCATGTAGTGAACTCAGGTACACACATATTTTATTGAACCTGTTACAGCTTTCAGCCAAGTGGGTGCCTAGACAATCTGGCAAGGCCAGATTGGTTTTACTAAAATACATTCATCTTGCACCTTGACAGGCATGCAAGGAGTTGCAATTGCCTGTGTTTCAAGGACAATTTTAACAGCAAGACCATTCACCTCAGGGGACCACTCTCACTTTTTATTTAAAAAAGGAGAAAAGAAACCCAAGCTTAAACATATGATGGCTTTATTATGTGAAATCCAATAGGAAATGAAGTAAGAATATCAGCCTGCTTTCATTTGGGTAGTTTCCTAGCAAGGGATTTTGTTTTCACTTGTAAGAAGGCAGCTGTGTCGGAGGTCAGCTTCCCTTCACCTAAACATTGGGACCTCTTCAGCCCTTTAATTGTGTGAAGGCTGTTGGGTGAGCTGGGTGGTAGAAAAGTTAGAGCAAGCTTGATAGGAAATGTCTCCCAAGGTTGGGTTTAGTTTCTGCTGTTTGGAGAGGAACATTCAGCTGTAGAAGTGGAGGGAAAAGACCCTGTAAAGGACTGCTGCAACTCCTGCTGCTCATGTGCAGATGGTTAAGTGTGTTTGTGCACACTCGCTGTATAAGCAAGCCAGTTAAATTCCATCTTCATGGACAGTTCAATGGAAAGTTAGCTTGAAAATGCAGTATATCAAATTTCATGAATTTAATAGGGTTTTCATGATTTTACAAAGTGCTTCAACCAGACACTCACGGCTGGAGGCTGCACAGCAGGAGACCTAAAACACTGCATCTGTGTTTTTCAACTCTTGCCAGAATCCATTGAATTTGATCCGGAATGACTATGCATCTTTGGAATGTACATTCACTTTTCTCCTGCCTTATCCAAATAAAAAAGGGAGGGGAGAAAAAAGAGTCCTATGAGAATTCCATATGGAAACACTAAACTAGCATTATAAAGGATTTCCTATAAACAAAATTACGGCCACAAATTTTGGACTTGGACCACATTTGAAATAAAGGACCCTTTGTCTCCCACTTTTTAATATATTATTTTATCTATGTTAACACACACATTTTTATTTTTTATGGATACAAACACAAGCACACATATACACTCATGCGAAAATGAACATATATATTAGTTTGAGGTCCGTTTGCAGTTTTTCTCCTTTTTTTTTTTCAGATTGCAGAACTCCTAACAAGAGCAAACTTTAATCGTTCTGTGCACTAAATCCCCCGAAAATAAATATCCAGGGCAACTTCAAAAGCCCTTAATTAGAAGCACATGTGTGGTGTTACAAATTTCTGGCTGAGGCGGCTGAGTTGTAATTTAATGTTATGATCTGCCATAAATATTATCCATAATGAGCAGACTTCGTGTTACACTTCTGTACGTCAGATAACTGCAATATTTTTTGTCTGCTTTTGTTCAATCACTAAACCTTAAGTGAAGTTTAAAATTAGAAAGGAAGAAAGGAAGAAAGAAAGAAAGGGCTATTTTTCCTCACCGGGAAGATGAACATTTTTGTCCTCCTAGCTGCAAAGAGAGATATTGATTCTATTCTGTTTTCTTTGCTATGGTTTAAATCTGTGGTAAACGGATAATAATAACTTGGAGATGTCAGAGGAAGGGGAATAATAGAGACCAGAGGTTAGTGAGGTTCTGAACGTCTTTCTGATAACAGCTTCCTGGAATGAGTGCTGTATTTCCTCCCCAGAAACATCTCACAGCTTCTTTCCATGTGAAAATCCGGACAGGTTCTGTCCCTGTGCTGTACCTGACCAACGGGCAGCTGTTTGTCATGCTGCAGCTCTTGAGCATTTTGTATGCTAATTGCAAGCAATGTTTGTGATTTGGTCTTGCAAACTTGGCATGGCCTATCCATGAGTATACATGTGTGTGGAAGGAGAGCCTAACGAACCAGCGGGTGAATTTTTTTTTGTGTGTGCAAATATACAGCTGTAAGGATTATGCACTGGTTTCCTAAATGTGTGTGAAGTGATGAAGAAATAGTGTGGGGCCATGGAACAAGTCCACAGCCTCATGACTCATGCATAAAGAGGCAGTTTGGTTTTGGATTGCAACCAAGAGCACGGGCTGCATGGTTATTCTCAATGCAGAGTGCTCCAGGAGCCTACCGTATCTATTTAAAATGACAAGCCTTATCTGATGTTCATGACTTAAGGTATCTGAGCTGTGCTTTGGCAGGCTTTCCAGGCAGCCACATCTTTTAGCAGCAGAGCTGCTGTCTCCCGGGCTTGCTCTCCTTGACAGGCAACGTTGCATGTCCTCAGCCTATGTTCCCTCCTGAGCATCTCCTGCATTTTCTCCCACTGTAACAAGCCTTTAGGTTGCAATCACTTTTATGCTACATCCAAAAAATACTACTGCAAGAATGAGCTCAAAGAGCTCAGGGTGTGGATGGGTCTCTGTTACTGACTGTAGCAGTTCAGCATAAACTATGGCTCCTGTGGCTGCATGCTGACAGAGCTATTCAAAGCAGGGAAGCGGTGAGCAAGGGCATCATGGTTTCAAGCTGCAGGCACTTAAGTCCAGTCATAAGGCAAATCGATAGCTGGAACAGCACTCTCAGTGAGCGTGATGGGGAGAGGTCTGCTGGCAGCAAGGCATGGGTCCCTGTGTGTTCAGCTTCTGCCAGATTCTCAGAGCTCCTGCCTGGCAGTAGGAGGAGTTGCAATTCCAGCTCTCCAAGGTTTCTTCTGCAAGACTCTCTTTCTCAGCTCTGCCCTTCATTCCTGGGATGCCTATATGCAATTTTACTTTTTTTTTTTTTTCCTATGCAGTTGCAAAGCCTGGAGTTGGATCACATCTGATCAGATTTAGCTAACATCAGATACAAAAAACCATGGGTCAGGTTTACTCTCTCTGCTATCCCCTCTCAGTGCAGCCAAATAACACAGAGATGAATTCAGCCACCTCCTTTTCCTCTTTAGGTGCTGTGGAGCAGAAGTAAGGCGTGTGGCTGTAAACTTTCCCAGTGACAGGTTATCTCTGGAAATCCTGCCAAGTTAAACTTGAGCTACGCAGGAGAGAAGATAAAAAATGTAAGGATGCCTTTCAGTTCCCACGATAGATACGCTGTTCATTTTCAGACTGTGTTGGATGTATCTGATCAAACCTTTTATTGAAGTCCTGAAAATAAAATACCTCTACATCCGTACACCCCATCTATCTTCTAGTTTCTATAACCAGAAATGCCAAGAAATGGAAAGGCCCTTTTCATGCTATTTCTCACAGAAGTGATGGAAATACCCATTTCTCTGGCTGTCAGCATCAGTTTGTAGGCTGGTAGTTTTCAAATAAAGCCTGGAGACCTGCAGAGCTGCTGGTGCAGCTCTGAGTGTAATCAGCACTCAGAATCATCTCCAATAAACACTTATAGAAGCAATGCCCAGTAGTTTGGACTGTGCACCAAACCAACCTTACAGTTTTAGAATTTAAAAGTATATTACTGGAGAACAGTTTCTAAGCCCTTGTTTTATGAAGTTATTAAATGCTACACAGGTATCTGGCAATGAGGGTAAAGATATTATTTAAGAATGTGAATCATTTCAATGTTTCAGAAAAACCCACCATCTCTGGCTGACTGCTGAGCCTTAGGTGAATTCCTGACAGACATGATGCAACTCTTATAGAGTCTCCCACTTGCATTTATTTGCAATCAATTGTTTGAATGATTGCAGCTCCAGGTAGGATGGTGATTATCTGACACATCTTCCTGGAGGGAAACTTAGAAAAACTGTGTGAGGGAGACAGGTTAGTAGAAACACAAAGTGAGAAAGTGATTTTTCAGCTGAGGTCAAATGCTGGTAGTGAGCTTGAGCCAAAAGAGAGCTCAGATTTCGTGTGTCCTGGCACAATTCCCCCTGCTCTGCATGAGGCTGCTCTTCTGCACATTCTATGTCCTGTACCAGCTCTTCCACAGCCAGAAAATCTGACTCCTAAGAAGGGCTAGCCAAAGGTATAAGGTCTCTGGGACCTAAAGCTGTGCTCTGGTGGACATATTCTTCCCAGAAAATCAACTGAAGAATTGGAAAGTACACAGGACCTTGTGGCAGGTTGTCAGATATCAGACAGCTGATTTCCATCTGGCTGGCTCTTTCCTTCCCCAGGTGTCTCCTCCACTTTGCAAGGGTGGCAAAAAAGACTTTATTTAGGAATAACTTCACAGTTTGCTCTTTCACAGCAATCTGATTATTCTCTGTTGGCCTAAAAATGCCTTTTCTTAATGAAGGAAGGAAAAAAATTCTGAAACAATAGGGGAGAGAAACAGATTGGCTGCCCGTTCTTTCATTTTCATTTCTTCATGTCTCTGTAGTTTACCCTTTCTGCCACCACTGTCCTGGTAGACTTTGGGTCAGATTTACATCAAAGCCATTTTGGCTACAGTAACATGGTAGTTCTTCCTTTGGGTTGGGTTATATTCAATTTGGCTAAAAGACATTTGCTGGTGCTGCCACAGTCCAAAATTTTTCTACTTATATTTTGTAATGTGCGGCTCATCATTACCAGCTGGCCCAAAACTATGTAGATTAGTCATGCTCTTCAACCTGCTACAGCACTGTCAGGGGAATGGGCCACCAGTGTATGAAGGAAGCTGAGCAATGCATTCAGGGCAAACTGGAGAGCCTTGCTGCCTGCCCCAGAATACTCCGTATTTTAGGACGCCAATAGGTGGAGCTGAAAGAACAACACAGAGCATGCGGGGGAAACTATACATGGATTTCTTTGCTTTTCTGCGTGTCAGAAAGGGATTGTGCTTGTGGAAAAAAAGATGTGTAATTTCATAGAGCGTAAAGGACACAAGATTGCTTCAGAGAAAGGTGGAGGAACACTGGGAAAGTAGTGAGATGCATAGAAGTTTTCATCTAGGGCAAAATACCTTTGCTCAGTCTACGGAACTCTCCACTCTTCTTATTCCTACACACATTATATAAAAATATTAGTAAAAAGACATTAATTTTCTTATTAAATTACCTACAGAATGATTTTTAGCATATTCTTTGCATATCTAGCTTAGACTAGACAAACATTCAAGAGCTTTGTCCATCAGAGGTATCTGCCATGGTACTTCTTTATGATCTAGAGGTTATAGAATACCCTGAGTAGGAAGGGGCCCATAAGGATCACTGAGTTCAACTCCTTGTTTAAGGCAGGTCGTTCAGGTGCATTTAAAAACTCCCTCCAGCCAAATAAATCACTTGGTGAAAAGAATCCTTAGTATTCCATGTAAATAAGGATTCTCATGTCATGGTTTGCTTAGTCTGCTAATCAAAACATGTAGCTCTGAGCATTTGGCATTTAGTGCAGCTTATGAAAATCAAGCATCATTATTGCTGTCTGATACATTATCACCAGCAGCCATATAATGGGCAAAATGTTCCTGGGTTGGAACAAGTGCAATTTATGATTCTAAATTATTATGTGTAAAGAAGGAAAAGTGCAGCTGGATATTCATTAGATGCATTCAGTTTAAAGTATTGAATACGATAAAGAATATGTTTTAATTAATAAGCCAATTGCACATGGCATGGAGTCTGCAAAGAGAGCCCACAGAGCTCTGCAAGTTCTCTTCTGCTTACTGGAATCTGAAGTGGCAAAGCTATTCTATCCCTGGAGGCAGTCAGTCTACATTGACATACAAACTAGAATTCACCTGCTTTGGTTGTCTTTCCTTTATTGCCAGAGGTATCTGATTCTATCCTTCAGACCCACCAGAGATACAAAACCCAGCTGATGTTTTTATGTGCCTTGGTGTAAGGCCAACCAAGTTGCAAGTTGCAAATCATTACTGGCTTTTATTTATTTTATTTTATTTTATTTTATTTTATTTTATTTTATTTATTTATTTGTTTGTTTGTTTATCTATTTATTTATTTGTTTTCAGGAGGAAGACAACTGACATGTTCCTAAAATCTGGACCTTTGCTGAAATTATTTTGAGAAATGGCAATTAAGAATCATTAAAAAGACATTAAGAACATTGTAAACATTACCTCTGTGCTGAGGTATTTGAAGGAATGAATAGGAAAAAACAGCACAATTTCAATATCTGTGGAGAAGCCCAAATCCCTACATGACCTTCCATATGAATACCCCATCACTGATGTTTCCCCTAAAAGTTATAAATGTACTGAAGATACTCACCAAAGGATTATTTATTTATTTATTTATTTATTTATTTATTTATTTATTTATTCATTTATTTATTGTGAGAGGTTCTTAAAAGCACCCCAGATGAAAATGTGGCAGCATGAACAACTATTACATTTACTATTGGGACTGGAACTTTCATTCTGACTCAAAACGCATTTTGAAGGAATTTTTTGGCACCTTGAGTTTGTTATAAGCCAGAAACTGAATCACTTTGGAAAGTCTGAAATTTCCAAAGCTTCCATTAAGCAAGGGCAAACAAAGTGTATTTCCACATTATAACAATTTTTTATGCGATATTTAGCTCATAGCTACTCATTCAAAATCAATCAATTCTTGGTTTGCACTGAGTTGAATATTTTTGACTTCTCTAATGCTTTGTTATTTGGAAGAAAAGGTGAGGGCTGGGCTACAGCGTTAGACTACTTATATTCATAGTAGGACATAGGGTCCCTGATCAGAACTGCACATCATTAGGTGTAGCATTTCCCTTCAAAATCTACAAGACCTACAAGACAGATATGAAATGTGTCACTGCTTCACAGACTCAGAGAACCATAATTGTAGGGGTTGAAAGGGACCTCTGCTGATCATGGAGTCTAACCTCTTTGCTAAAGCAACTTCCCTACAGCAGGTTGCACATGTAGGCATCCAGGAGGATCTTGAATATCTCCAGAGAAGGAGACTCCACAATCTCTCTGAGCAATCTGTTCCAGTGCTCTGTTACAGTAAAGAAGTAAAGACGTAAAGAAAGTAAAGAAGTCTCATGTTCACATGGAACTTCCTGCGTTCCAGTTTGTGCCTGCTGCTCCTTGTACTGTCTCTGGGGACACAAAAAGAGCCTGTACCTATTCACTTGACTCCTATCTTTCAGATATTTATAAGCAGTCTTTTACTCTTCCTCTCTCAGCCCGCATAAGGGAGATGCTCTAGGCCTCCGATCATTGACCTTAACAGGATAAAATAGAGGAATAGGATAACCTCCCTTGACCAGCTCTTTTCAGTGCACCCTGGGATACCATTGGTCTTCTTGATCACAACGGCACACTGCTGACTCATGACTTATCTGTTGTCCACCAGGACACCAAAGTCCTTCTCTGCCAAGCTCCTTTCCAGCCAGTCCTCCCTTAACCTGTACTGCTGCATGTGATTTTTCCTCCACAGATGTAGGACCCTGCACTCACTGTTATTGAACCTCACAAGGGTTCTTCTCCACTCAACTCTCCAGCCTGTCCAGGTCTCGCTGAATGGCAGAACAGACTTGCCAGTTCTCAACTGCGCACTCATCTGTCTTTCAGTTCCTAAGCTTACTTATGAGAATGTCATGGGAGACATTGTCAAACACCTTGCTGAAGCCAAAGTACACAAAATACACTGCCCTCCTCATCTTCTCAGTCATGTCATCATAGAAGGCTACCAGGTTGGTCAAGTTTGATTTTCCCCTTGGTGAATCCGTACTGACTACTCCAGATAACTGTTTTGTAACTGGAGATGTCATCCAGAATGAGTTGTTCCATCATCTTCCCAGGGGCATAGGCAAGTCTGACAGGCCTGTATTTTCTTAAGTTCTCCTTCTTGCCCTTTTTGAAGGCTGGAGTTTCATTGGCTTTCCTCCAGTGCTCAGGGACCTCTCTCATTCTCCATGAACTTTCAAAATTGAGAGAGCAGTTCAGCAATCTTTTCCGAACTTTATTACAAATGAATTGGTATCCCCATGTCTTAATGGCCTCTAAAGGGAGTCATATGCACACCCTACATGGACTAACCAAGTACTCATACAAAGTGAAGAGTGACCAACACTTTTCTCTTAGAAAGCTGTATTTTAGACCATTGACAGTGCCAGTGTAGAAGGGAATAACTTTAATGGCTGTGATCTGTTTAAACTTCTAGAGATTAAATGATGTTAAGAGAATCCCCTTAGAAGCTATAGTATCTCTAGAAATGTAGTCTTTGAGTATGCAGAGTTCTTGTGAGGCCCTATATGGAGTATTGCATCCACGCCTTTTCTATAAGACTTTATGTCCTGTCAATTGTGCCTTCAATTGCTGAGAACTGGAATGGAAGAACTCTCATCCTTGCTATTAGTTTCAACAAAAGTCATTACTGGGAACAAGATGTTCCACCAGATGCAGCACTAATGAAATCATGTTTCTTGTGGCTCTGTCTCAAGCTTCAAGTCTCTGGTCTGCAGTTTTGCTCCTTTTGAAGACTGGAGTTGCATTGACTTTCCATCCCCTCAACATGGGTTATCCAGGATCTGATTAAGGGTAACTGGAGCCCGTGTTAATCTGGCTGGTACAAGTAATTAAGTCCCCATATACCCTAGGCTGTAAATTTTCATGAAAATTCTACAGTTCTATGAAAATTGATTGGCACAGGTTCATAAGTTGTCAGAAGGATATAAAGATGAGTGGATGAATACATAGCTGGGATTGTGTAAATCCTTGTTATCCTTGGTAATCAATGTGTAAGTAATCTCCATATGCATACTTCAATGTAGAAAAAGTCTATTTATGGAAATTCTTTTCTTTCTTATAAAGAGATGCAACTTGACTTCACTCTTCTATATGATTGATGACCTATAGGGAAATGAATGTTTAAAGGTATTCTGCCACAGATTTTCAACAATTGCCCCTTTTCTTCTTACAAGTTTCCTATATTACTTTAGTCCTTTTTGATGAACTGAAGGTGACTGAAATATTTCTCTTTTTTTGCCTGTTTAGTGATTTTATTAGGAAGTATTTACCTGCATGTTCTTACTGAGACTTTTCATGAAATTCTTTGAGCTGCATCATGACGACTGTCTGAAGCAACATAAATGATAGTGTTACAGTTCTAACACAGGCTTTCTGAAAACTGAAATTTAAACACCGTTGTTGAAGAAATTGTTAAAAAAATTTCTTTCAGTTACTCATCATCAGATTTTTAACTAGACTCCAATCTAGTCACAATCTATATTACCAAAGTTAAAAATCAGCTCTTTCAGGGAATAGTTTTGTTTGTTTGTTTGTTTGTTTAAATACTAAAGAAAGAAAAAAACAACAATTACACAGGAACAAGTTTTTAATATATCAGCCCAAAGCAATGTCTAGTCAAATCCTAGTGAGGTTAATGTTTTTGTGTTGTCTACACAAATTCAAAACTAATAAGTGATGGGTAACATTAATCTTAACACTGATCTTAAACAGATTATTCTTTCTAGGAAAAAAGCTTCAAGTGTCATTGTGTCCTAAATGGATTACAAAGCCCAGCTCTACTTTTCATTTTTGGACTTTAGACTTTCAGAGAGTTTAACCAATTCTTATTGTGACTGATGTCACATTGATAGCACTGAAGTCAAAGGAGCCAACACAAAGCAGTGACAACAGTACTCCATCACTTTGACCTGATTTTTCTAACAGGGAATGTAACTTCAGGCTTGAAGAGCAATCATTGTAATTGGAACATTTACCTCTTAGAAAGCTTGTCTGATAGTGCTTTAGTTTAGGGAAACCTTGTTCTTTTGCATAATTCACAATTCTTTCTTCTTTCTGAACACTGGTTCAAAGAGCACATTACATTTTTGATGCTGACAAGGGTAAACAATGCTGTTTCTCAGCCTTTTTCACCTACTCTTTCTGTTGGCATCTGTGAACATGAAGGATTCCCATTCACTGGGAAATGGGCAGAGCTTACACTAAATGGTAGGGAATTCTCATTCATCAACTCCTCCCCTACATTCTCCTTGCAATTCAGAGTTATTTTTGTTTGCCATATGTTTGTTGATATTCTCTCTGTTCTATAATACGTTTGATACCTGCTTTATTACCTCTCAGAAAACTGCAGTGTTGGACCAGTCTCTATTACTGGCTTATTTTACACACAGTTGTGTTCTTCAGTTCACAGCTCTATCACAGCTGTAGTGATAGAGAGGTTAAATTTGTAGAAGATCACGGCAGCAGGGAGGCCCATAGGTACCCACAGTTGCAACAGTATAAGTGCCTTACTACACAACCTCAGAAGGCTTCCACTTATGAGAATAAAAATAGAGGATAACCTCCAACACTCCCTAAGCTGCTCCAGGCACCAAATGTACTGTTCCACACTGCTTTTGGATCATCTGGGGTGGAAAGAGCTCTGTGAAGTATGGGAGATGCAGGCAGGAGATGAAGTGGATTTTCCACCTTCACAGAAGTATATAATCACAGAATGATTGGGTTGGAAATGAACTTAGAGCCCATCCAATTCCAACCCCTGCTGTGGGCTAGGTGTCCCCCCACTACTTCAGGCTGCCCAGGGCCCATCTGTGGCTTTGGGCACCTCCAGGGATGGGAATTCACAGCTCTGGGCAGTAGTGCCAGTGCCTCACTGCCTCTCAGTAAAGAATTTCCTCCTACTATCTAACTTAAATCTTCCCTCTTTTAGTTTAAAACTGTTCTTGCTTGTCCTACTTCTATCAGACTGTAAATAGCTGGTCTCCTTCCTGTTGATGAGATGACTTTAAATACTGAAAAGCTTCAACAAGTTCTCCTTGGAGCCTTCTTTTCTTCAGGCTGAACGCCCCCATCTCCCTCATCCTGTGTGCACAGCAGAGGTGCTCCAGCCCTCTGAGCATCTTCATGGCCTCCTCTGGACCCTCTCCAACAGCTCCACATCCTTCTTGTGCTGAGGATCCCAAGCTTGGATACAGTACGCCAGATGGGGTCTCATGAGGACAGAGCAGGAAGCAACTCCTTCCCTGCCCCCCTCTTTTGATGTAGCCCACTTAATCCTGAAGTTTCCAAGGTGCAAAGGCAACAGGACCTTATCTATTTTTTGTACCTGTCTTTCATTCTCCTCCAACCCCCTTGCAGCAATCACCTGCTCCAGGCGACTACTTGCTTTGCCTGCACCAGAACTGGCCCCGGCTGCACCACCTGGCCCTAGGCTGTTTCCAGTCCCCTCTGTTTTATCTGTTGAATCCCTGGCAACAACTTGTTGTGGAGTGATAGGAGCCTGACAGAGGGTATGCGAATATCTCACTGCTGATTGACAGCCCCTCCATCACAGAGTCTGTCAGATTCATTATCTGCACTTTAGAAATCCCTGGAGGTCCCATCACCATTTCACAGGGTGCTGTAGAAGCATGTAACAAAGATGCAGCCCCCTCTCCCCAAGAGATGGTAAGCTGTTGCAAAGATAAGAAGCAGTAGATAGAATCAGTTCATGGACAGCAGCAAGGAAGAAAATTGACTTTAATGATCTGGGAGATACACAAAAGCCAAAAGAGCCTTGCTCTTTCTCTTTTGCTGATGGCAAATTGGGGTTTCCCAGAGTCCTACGAAAGCTGTGGTCTCCAGAATTGGACCTGAGTCTTGAGTCCTTACTGGGAAATCTCATCCTCACAGTAACAGCAAGGATCACATTGGATAAAGGCCCAGAAGTGTGGGTACCAGTGCTTGAGCCTGAAGGTGTTCATTCCGTTGGTAAAACAGTAAGTCTAGGTTTTAGTAGTACTATTGCTCTAATGTCTGTCAAATAGAATTTCAGGAAAGAAACTTTCAAGCAGTGTTTACAAGAGAAATCATTTCTCATGGAAAATTTTTTTCTGAACATTTCCAATTTTGTTAACAAAGGAATGTTTATAAAGCAAAGCCCCGCTTGACACACTGACATTTCTGAGTTTGGACTTGCTCTTGTAGCAGTTGAAATTGAGTTCATGCATCAGTTTGAGAGCACAGAACACATCCGAGTGGAACAAGGAACTGCTTGTTGTGGTCATGGGAGGAAATATTACTCATGTGGCAATGGGGTAAGAACTGAGAATTTAAATAAATGCATCTGGGATGGTTTGGTGAAAGCAGTTTGTTGCAGAAAATATTGAACAAACCTATTATGTATTTGGCTCAATACACGACCAATTTTATCTTGGGTAAATGTTTACAATCTCTAAAAGTGAACTAAATGTCACAGAGCTTGTTGGTGCTATTAACTATTCAATATCCACCTTGAAACAGTTATTTTATTTTATTTTTCTGTGTAGAGACCAGATCCCTGATGCAGACTATTTAGCCTAAAATTGAGTTAAATCTGGTACTCTCATTGAAGTTAAACTAATCTTATTCTGTCTTCATTTGTTTTTTTCCCATTTTTCTGTTGCTTTGCCTCTGAAGAGTCAATGATAAAAAGCCTTGCTGCCACTTCTTCCTAGCAAATTATAAAAAATCCACCTTATTCCAAAACACAGCCGTCCTTAAAGACAGTCCCATACCACTGATATTCTCATGATATCTAATTTAACATGCTGAAGATTTACTAATATGAGACACCACGTATTACTGTTGGAAACTGTTGGTGATTTGAACCTTCATGTCCTCTTTCACTGAAGGGCAATAAGAACGTTTTGCAAAAAATAAGAATGCATATCCTCATTTTGCAACTGGAAAATGGAGGGTAGGTAGGTATCTGAGACCACACATTGAGGCACTGATGGAGCTAAATCGTTGCACAGGTGCAAGGTGCCATGGACCTTGGGGCTGAATGCCAAGGGGCCGGTATTTATTAATATTCCTTTCTTGTTCTATCATTCCCACCTCTTTCTATACTCCACTAGTGATCAACTACTTAAACTCATCTCTGTAACGGTGTGCAAAGCTAATGAGAACCGAAGAACTCAAGTTTGACAGAGATTTTCCATGAAGCTTTTGCCTCCTGTGTTTCTGGGATGAGAGACTAACAATTAGGGAAACTTATGACTGTTGTGAGCACAAGGACATGCTGTAATATTTTTTTTTTTATTCATAGTGCTTGTGGAAAAAAGAAGATGTGGATCTCCTAGCGAGAAAGATAAGGATGCAGAGAAAGAAAATTTTTCAATGTCACCTTCCTAACAGAAACTTCTCAGACCACCCCAAATATATCTTCCCTGAAGTTAATGCTATGCAGATCGCATAGCTTGTGCTATGTCACCAAGGTACTCAGCACTTATGAGGTGTATATTTTAGTAGATCATGTGAGGAATTAGGCATGAAGGTGCCATTTAATTACACATTTATGCACTTGCTCTTTTTTTAAGCAGACTCTCTGCTGAGCATTTACTCCTTTGAGTTAATGACAATAATTACATGAAAATCCATTCGGGCTTCTCAAGATGCTGAATTTGCAAACTGGCAATACAAATACTTTAATACTTATTCAAATTCACTGTAATTGCTCTTGATTCTAAGTAGTGGTGTTTTAAAAATCATTGCATTTGTAAATACTTGATTTCCTCCCTGCCCCCCCTCCGCTGTAACATCAATCCTTTGCGACATACAGTGGATCTGGTTGGTGTCAGTCTTGATAAATGATTCTGCTGAAAGAGCTGACCATAAAGAATAACATTTTCCATTGAAAATTAATATATTCCCATGCCACAAGTCCCTGTGTAAGAGCAATACAATAGTCTGTATTGTCTGTCTGTCAGCAGCTCCGTGCCTGATTTGCAGTTTACCTAGGTTCTACAAAGTCCTGAGAAAATTACAGCTTTGATATCTGCCATCGATTAGTAATATTTATATAGCTATTAATTTGCACGATGACCAGTGGCACCTGCAGTATGCCGGCTGTCACACAAGCTTGCAATATGAAAGAAAGGAAATGACTGTACTGAGGGAAATGATCCGAATTTTGATGCTCAATTTTCCAAAGAAACTGGTGCACTGGAAATTTTTATAGGATAGGCATGGATATCTGCTGTCCTTTGGAAATCCAGAGCAGCAGAAACAGTCATGAAACTTGATTCTCCACTACTACAGGTACCAAATCACATCACTGTTCAGAACCTGACCATTCATCCTTTCAAAATGGATATATCAGGACTTAATTTCTCCAGTGCATAGAAGTATTCTTCTCATGATATTCGACAAGACCAAGTGCCAGGTCCTCCTCTGTGGTCACAAAAATTACAGCACAGCACTACAGGCTTTGGGCAGAATGGCTGGGAAGTTGGCTGAGCACAAGCCAGCAGTGTGCCCCTGTGGCCAAGAAGGCCAATGGGATCCTGGCTTGTATCAGAAATAATGTGAGATATTGGAACAGACTGCCCAGGGCAGTGATGGAGTCACCATTCCTGGAGATATTCAAGAAATGCAGAGATGTGGAACTTAGGGCATGGCTTAGTGATCATGGTGGTGGTGATTGGGTTGATGGCTGGACTAGATGATCTTAGAGGTCATATCCAATCTTAATGATTCTATGATTCTGTGACTTTCAGACTAAATACAACATAGGAGAGTTTAAACTCCTCCTGTATTTCAGCAGTATTGCTCTTTACCTTTCTTTTACAACATGCCTGTGAACGTGTAAATGTTGAAAACGCTTCATTCTGTGCTTTAAAGTTTTTTTTTTCTTTTTTGCTTATGTATGCACATGTTTCTTTGCATTTTAATTGATTCAGAAAAGTTCAGCTGAACATTTTATCACTTGCGGAAGTAATATTGTAATGTTTGTGAGATTTTGTTTCTGAAATTCATCACATAAAGATTCAAAAATGTCTACACTAATTTTTTGGATGGTTTGAATCTTTTCCAGTCTTGTCTGGAAGAAAAGAGAATACGAGGCAGAACATTTATTTTGCTATGCAGTAATTATCTTCTGAGAAGTAGTCACTTAGATATGATGCCTTTTCCAACTTGATTCTCTCAAAAGGAGAAAAGTGAATGGTGCCTATGATGCTGGGTAAAATATTGTAAAAGATCTGTACAATGAATGTCTTCCAAAGGCAAGGAATAAAGTTGATTGTCTATCAGCCAAAGGATACTGGATTTTTCATTCTATTTTTTTTTCCCCATTCTATTCTGTGTAAATCTGTGGGAATTAAATCTCTCTCTCTCTCTCTTTTTCTTTCTTTCTTTCTTTCTTTTTTTTTTTTTTTTTTTTTTAATGTTGTTTTCCTATTTAGGAGTTGCTGTTTCCAAGGCGCAGTGGTCCATTCAATTTGATGTCATTCTGGATTTCTGAAGTATTTACTTATTTTATGTAGAGGTAGAACAGAGTTTGGAGAAATCCTTACACACAGTAAGAGATTTGTCACCTATGTAAATGAACAAGTTATTTCCCAAAGAGATTTCTTATTCTGTTGAAACAACTTGATTTCAGAATTGTGCTTAGGTTCCATATACAGAAATTTGCTTCAGAGTGAAAATAAATAAAAATTCCTATTCTGTGGAAAAGTTTTTCCCAATGTCTGCCGGCCCTTGCACAGTGTTTTTATTGAGCTCATCTAACCCAACTCAAGCATCTAAAAAGGAGATCTGAAAAATTCACCCAACCAACTGTAAAGTGATCACAGAGAGGAATATTCCTCCCAAGAACCATCCAGGATAGGTTAGGCATCGTTCTGGTATGTTGCAGGACATATTTTAAATCCTAACTTACGTGACCTTATGTACTCACTGTAAATACATCAAATACAATCTATGTGTACATCCCCTACTAACGGACACTTGGTCTGGTTTTGCATGGAAAATCTTTCTCACATGTTTGTGCACACGCTCAGGCATTTAAAGGTTGCTCATTTCCCATTTCTTCTTCTTACAAGGTTGGTTTCTGAAGGGCTGATTTTTTTTTTACAACGCGCCAATATTCCACGTCAGGAAGAATGAGAGGATCAGCTTTTCAATAAGAGCCCTTTAGATAAATTCCCATGCTTGAATGATTAAACTCTAGGACAAAAATATCTTTTACAACGTGTATTTTTTTCCCTTTTCTACAATAACTTTAGCACAGGAAAGAGAGAAGGGAGGAAGAGAGAAAAATAAGCTTATATTCTTAACTTTCCTAACCCATATTGCATTCCAGAACTATAAGATGTGGTAAAGACAGGTAAGCAGATTAATTTAGCAGACTTTCAGACTTCTGAAGCAAAAGAGGGAGGCAAGAACATTTTATCATTTCTGACATATGGAGCATGTAGTGCTGACTGCAATATGGAATGGATGATCAAAGTCATGTTTTCAATAGATTCTAGGAACATTTTTAGCCTTAAAGTCATTAGTAAACTTCAATTTAGGAGCTGAACCCTAAAACCTTAATTTGGACAAAGCACTGCTACTTGGGAGCAATAGCAACTGACTCACAGGTCAAAATTTAATATCATTCTTGAACAGGCAGCTCAGTGTCTTGGAGAAAACTACTAAAAAAATACTTAGAAAAAATACCTTCAAGGGATGAGGGTGAAATTGAGAGCTAAGCACAGAAAAAAAAAATAAGAACTATGGCTTTCAAAGAAAATTGAAGCTTTGGAGAGCCTTCAACTATTTTGATTTATATTTAAACATTTAGAGATTGGAGTTTTGATTAGCTGAGACCCTCTCCAGTTCCCCTTCAGCTCTGATTTATGGGCATGCTGAATCTCAGTAAAATGAAAGCTAAATGAGGTGTTCTTTAAAATTACCTTTGAACATTTAAAGAAGGTAAGGAAGAGGGCAATGTGGCTGAGGCTGACATGAAGGAGAATGGGATATGAGGGTGGGTGATTTCAAAAGCCAAAATCTTTTAAATACTGTAGAGGGGGAACGAGCATAGAGAACAGGATACCAGGGGGTTACTAATTGCTGCATATGATGGTGCTAATATATGCATCCCTTTTGATTGAGAGTTGCACTAAGCTGCGTATGTTTGCACAAACAAGGTTGTCAGTGCACTTGCAATCAGCTTTATGGAGTCTTTTTTTTTTTTTTTTTTTTTTTTTTTTTTTTTTTTTGGTATCCTGATCTCTATGCTCGTTCCCCCTCTACA
>NW_024884922.1:6195627-6211831 GCF_019232065.1 Centrocercus urophasianus | reverse complement strand
TTTTTTTTTTTTTTTTTTTTTTTTTTTTTTTTTTTTGGTTTATAAGAAAATTTTTTTATCAAGGAATGTTTTTCTTACTTCAGGATTTACAAAAGATTGTTTTAGCTCATCCAAGGCTATTTTGATGGAAAACTTCTGATATTCAGGATGCAGGTGGACACTACAGTCCAAATGAAACTGTGGAGGGGTGATTTGTGATGAATGGTCCCCATGACCCACCTCAGACAAGAGTTATTTAATATTGAAGTGGATCAAAGCACTGTGTATACCAGAGATGCTCATCTCACTTGTCAGTGTTTTCCCCAGTCCTCCCTCTTTAGAATGCCAACAGTTTTATTGCTCACAATACACACTAACTAATTCGGATGTTAACAGAAGCCAGGCAGCACTGGATAAAAGTTGAGAGTCTAAGATTTAAGGCAATATCCAATTCTACAAATGCTTTGCTGGCATAGTTTTGTTGCCTCCGTTCACATTCATGAGGTTTAAGGCTGCATCCTGCTCTTGCAAGTGACTCCATTAGGGGTAAGCATGGGATTGGTATCCTGCTCCAGCAGATATCTACTGTTGGGCATCCTTGGAACAAAACCCTCAGGTGCAGAGGAAATTTCACGTGACAGTTGTTTGAAAACATGTCTTAAATGAAGTAAGGAATGTGACATAAGTAGATGATTCCTGAGAGTGTGGTAGCTGCCAAAACCATGAGTTAGGTCATGATGCCTGTAGAAGATTTTAATATTTTGCAGCTGCAATGTGAATATAATAGCATATTCCCACCTCATATTCTTGCTGAGTTCAAAGACGTGGATACAAATGATTACTGACTGGCTCAAAGACTTCCTTGTAGATATTCTTTCTTGACAGCCGTTATCATGGCAAGAGGAACTGCTGAAGTACTATGAGTGCAGCCTGACTGTGTGGGATTGTTTGAGTTTTCCCAGTCAGTTAAACAGCCGCAGGGCATCTTGGATTGCATTCAGCATCTTAGTTTGGACACAAATCTTGGTTATCCTCTATTCTTGGCATTGCTCTTTGCTTGCCTGACAGCTCAATGATGGGAATCCAGGATCTTTGACTACAAAAATCTGTTCCTACATAGGTGCCATCTCTTTCTGCAGTTGTGTGTTCATCATTCAAACATTTTCCTTGGTTATTTCTCACTGACAACAGTTTCTTCCTAGTGGGGAGCAGATGAATCGTGGCAAACTTTTATCACTTTATCATGTTATATCAGCTTTCATATTAGTCCTGAAGTCCACTGCAATTCAGTGCAGGCAGTAGCTTGGATCTTTACTATTTGCCAAAATATTGTCTCAGCAACGCAACCTCCCTCTTCTCAACAGGATCATCTCACAGGTTTTCTTCTGTCCCCTGGGATATGCGCACAGATGAGTAGTAACCTACTCATGACATGTCTTCTGAGGCTTTATTCCAAATACATGCAACAAGTTTGCTGATAGTGGTATTGCTGTTCTCAGACAGTTTGAGAGAATCACTGTGGGTGAAGGAGCATAGTTGCTATTTTTGTAACTGCTGGCATCAAGTAATAGCATAAGTGGTATTGCCTCTGGAATTAGCCAGATCCCACAGTTTTTCATCTTTCTTACTGAAACATTGTTCTTCTCTTGCCTCCCTAATTGCTTTCTCATGCGTCAAATAAAGGTTCAGCTTTTGTGACACATAGCAGTCTTTCATGCCTCAAACAATAATGTTGTGCATTTCTTCATAATGAAGCAAGATGGAGAAAAGGCAGTCTTGTAGGGTCTGGAATCTCAGGGCAACTCATGAAAGGTAGTGAAAGGTAGTGAAGATCCTAAGGAAGAATAGATCACCTTGACTGCCTCAGTCAGATCAGTTGCTTAACTGAAGAAGGAGATGGGGTAGAGGAAAAGAATCTGGACAAGCATTCAGTGTCCAGCCTCAGGAGACTCCTAACCTTGATGATAAATATTTCCTTTGGGAATATCTCAGCATTGGTGTTGCCCTATAACTTGTCCCAAAGTTGCTCCAGCCAACCCAGGGAGAATAATGCAAATGGCTGTGAGGCTGCTCACAACGGGGAGCACAAATACTCTTGTCATTATCTCCCTGGTGAAGAGCAGAAGTTCCCTCTCTACCAATGGCTATCCTTCATGTTGATTAAATGTATATATAATTTATCAAAAAGAGAAGATTGTTTATTTCTTTGCAAAGACGGAATAGGCAATAAAATTGCTGTGATGACAGGATAGACACCACAAGCTTATGGCTGGAGAGTTTGAGCTGGAGTTACTTCATGGTTTGAGTCATGATCTGCTAAGCAGGATAAATGGGAGAAAATTAATTGGTAGATAAGGTTCTGAAGCAGTTCAGAGGATTTTAAGTAAAAAAACTGTGCACTTCTTTTCCCTGTAGATCTTCAACTAACCCTATGCAGCAGCAGTCATTCTCATCCAGTTATGTCCCATTCACCAAAGCATTTTACACTGCCTTTAAATTCAACCCTAGTCAGCAAAGCACTGATACCAGATACACTAAATGGGTACTGAAATCCTTCTCCTTGGAGCCTCTATGCCAATCTGAAGCTCTGCATATAAATTCTACCCAAAATCAAACTAAGTATTTTGGCCCTTGCAGAGGGCCACCACAGAAAGTGGTGAAGCACTGGAACAGGTTGCCCAAGGAGGCTGTGGATGCTCCGTCCCTGAAGACATTCAAGGCCAGGCTGGATGTGGTTCTGGGCAGCCTGGTCTGTGGTTGGCGACCCTGCACACAGCAGGGGGGTTGAAACTAGATGAGCACTGTGGTTCTTTTCAACCCTGGCCGTTCTATGATTCTATGATTCTGTGATTCTATGACTCCAAGACCCTACCCTCACTGTGCTCTCTCAGGGACCTACTGGGCTCACTGCTCAGCTCTTCATTGGAGGAATGATCAATGCAATGCATACATCAATCCTATTTCGTGCAGCTTGTACAACTGCCTTAAAATCCGAGTCCCACACACACTGCATTGACACGGTTTAAAATGTGTGACAAGATAAAAATCTGGTGTGATGCTCTGGGTCATGATATCATTATTACACAGCAATTATAATAATAAAATAGCAACAACTAAATGCCTTTCAATGGCTGTACTAAGAATAGGTTGACTGAAATTTAATGACTATGTATCATCATTAGAGAGCTGCTGAGTCCCAGAGAATCTCTGCTAATGAACAATTGGAATTTAACTAGCAAATGATGACTTTTGCAACTGAATCTAAAAGATGAACTCATTGCTACCATTTGATTATTAAGAGCTTATGTATTGATGTTCAATCATTTTAATAGATTTGCTTTCCTTATTGTAGAATATGACAATAAATGTGCTGCGAATAGTAATTTCCTAATAATAAGTTCAATAATGCTAATAATACCATAATCTTATTTAATCTAATTTAAATAGACAGCAAAAAGACCTACGTAGAACCACTTGTCTTTTGTTGGCAGATAGATTCTCATTATAAAATCAATTTGCTTTTGAACTCCTTTGGCACACTGAAATCAAAGTCCCTCACCATAAGCCAGGCTGGAGCCCCAAATCTGCAAAATCTTTGGGGAAGTAGTAATGCATTGTGTTTAATAGGGATGGATTTAAGCATGTGCTTATGGACTTTGCTGAACTGGGCTTTCTCAAGCCTATGGGCAGAGTCTTGGTTTTTTAAATGAGGTTAATTTTGCATCCCCATCTGAGCCTATTTATTTTCCAATGAAGCCTTAGCAAATGGCTGTAGGTATTAACAGGGAAGGAGAGGGGGAGGTAAAGGCTTCATGGCAAAGATTCAGCTGAAATCAAATGGTAAACCTGGCTGGCATACCAAACTCTGAGCCTATGGTTAACTTTATTGACTCCACATGTACTTTTAATATCTATATTGATAAGAAATCATCTGAGATCTTGTCACCCAAGTACTGGCAAGCCTCAGCAGTAATTAAACTAAACTCTATCCTCAAATGTTTCTAAGTTAGATTCACCCTGGAGTTTTGATATATTTTCTTCATGTATAAACAGAAGGAAACTTGGCAGAGATAATCCTGCAAAGAGGAATTGAGAGTGATTCAGTGAATTGCCAGTCCTGTTTTGTCTCTATGTATGGCTTTGTGTATGTATGTATTTTGTGTGCACACAAAGGCGAGTTTGATGGGTTTTGGTTGATATCCCTGTGGATAGGATGCATCTCTGGGGACAAGGACTGGATTCTCTTGTGATTAACACATCCTACTGCCATGTTGACTCTAAATGCAGCATTCTTATTGGTGGCAATGGATATGATGAGGAGGAATGAGGACGGAATTTTGGACCATTTGCAGAGCTGACAATCAGGCTAAGAATACCTTTCCTGCCCAGAAACAGAGAAGAGTGAATGTCATAGAAATCAAATAAACTTCCTAGTCAATACGGTCACTTCTCGTGAGAAGTCTCTTTTCAGAATTAAACTTTAAGTTCAAAGTGAATACAATGGCCTGCATTCATGGGGATTGCCTCGTTAGCTGCAAAATTTTCTGGTGCTGACAGCAATTTCTTCATGAAGGTCGTGTGGGAGAGGAAAGAGGACTGGGTAAATCCAGGAGGAGAAGGGCAAAATGGCAATGGAATCCTGAGCCAAATTAATGTTAAAAAAGTGTTTTTCTGTTCTACCTGATAGTTTAGAAAGAAACTGAAGCAGTGAAGGATGCTGCATCTAGAAACAGCAGCCATAGATGGAGAGCAAATGCATCTGGGTTCAGTGGCTGGAAGATATCTGGCCCATCTCATTGGTGGTACAGGGGATGAAATGCTAAGTGGCACGAGACACTGCTGTCAGAAAGTCAACAATGTTTTGTTGCTTGCATTTGTCTGCCCACCAGACTTGTTGCTGAATGGCCAAGTCGAAGAGAAGAACACACTATAGCTACCAAGTTAGGTGACTAAGATAGAGCAAACCCTATGAAGCTCTCCTTAGAGCTGGCCCCCAAAGCAACTGTGGGCATCTGTAAGCCTGCTTTGAGCTGTTCTGCCTGCACATATTGTCAGTACCAACAGGGAAAGACAAGGCATGAAGAAGCCTTAGGCCATGCCCTGAATCTGCGCTGCAAGCATGCAGTATGTGGAGGTGGTAGGACCTGTCACTGAGACGTCCCCTGTGAGCACCTCCCTCCCAGGAGGATTTGAACAAGCCAGGGATGATTGTGCTGCTCTGTCTATCCCTGGCTCCATAGGGATTCAGCTCTTTCCACCTGTCTGTGCTTCCACCAGGCATCGCAATGGGAACGCATCCTTTGGGATGCCCTCACCACAGCGTGTCAAACAGACCTCTGGGGAGAAGGGGAGTTAAAAATAATGTTTGAGGAAGACTGCAGCTCACAGTGAAGCTGAATATAGGATTTTCAGAGAGCACATTTTGTCAGGAAGACAGCTGCTTTTTATAGCATGCCTGGCATGGCTGATGGCAAAGACATTTGACATTTAGATCTGATTGAGTGGCAGGCGAGGAGGAGAAAGCCAGGGATAATGTAAGCAAATCACTTTGAAAACTGAGTTAGGAAAGCACAGTTTTGGGGGAAAATTGTGTAGCTGGACTTTTTGGTTCTTTCATGATGCCGAAGGAGTTGCAAAGTCCGTTGACATCCCTTCATAGAGGAAAAAAGTGGTCCATAGAACTTCAGGAAAATGTGTTGCTTTCCACAAGTTCTGCCTTCCTTGGTCTTGCTTGCAGGCAATGACCTGACAAAGCCTCCTATCCCAAAGAGCCCAAGCAAGGGAGGTCTGCAGGGAGGACAGACGCAAGGCCAAGGGTGGAATATCTCAAAACTGGCACTAATCATGGCCAGTATGCCACTGAATTGCTGCCTAGAGGGGGAAACTGTAATAAATAGAGTGTGAATTGTGAGTGAGGGGGTCTCTCAGCTGTTCTTGGCTTAGGAGAAGCCCTCCTGGCACAAGCGCTTTGGCAACACAAAGTTTCTCAAAATGAGAATGGGCCCTAGGGTCTTATTTTCTACATTTGCAAAATATGGGTAGCAACACAGACCCTTCTTCCGTTTCCTGAGGTGCCTCTACGCGTGCGAAGTGCTGGGTATTACTCTTATCTTTCAGGCTTATGTTGAGCCCCTGGCGTTAGATTTCTAATCCTGTGTTAGTCACACGTTCTGTGAGATGCCTGCCCAGGACCTAAGATGGGGATAAGAAGCAATATTGTTTTTCTTTCTGTGTTTGAATACTTTCCTGGTGTTTCCTACCTGGCGCTTGATCTTGTGAATCATCAGCAGTACTGGGGCCTATTGCCAGGTTGGCAGTAATTCTGTATCAACTACAGCTTATCACAAGGACCTACTGATACATTTGTTCAAGACTCCCCTGAGCTCCTTAATTTCATTTACTATTTTTATGAGGTCTTTCTTATCTCCAAATACATTTTCTTCTTATTTATTGTTCAGGATGTGTTCAATAAAATGTTAAGTACCTCAGTAATTTATGGCCATCGTTACTTTAATGACTGCTAATTTATTAGTGTTTACACCTTCTGTTCAAGGAGGCAAAGTATTTGATACAATAATTTTTCTTCAAGTGTTTGTTGGGCTCTGTTTGTCAGTGCAAGTCTTTCTCTTTCAATAAAGGCATAAACTATGACACTCTCCCACTGGACAGAAGAGAGGAGACTGTGAGCATGTGAGGTACTTAATTAGTACTAATGGAGTGTGAGATGGCGTTAGGCAAATTTATTCACCTGCATATGCATAAAGAGCCTTGTTTGGAAGATGAAGACACATAAAGCAAATTGCATTAAGCGTTGGCTTTGGAAAAAGTCAGGAAATTCAGAAAAATATATTAATTCACACAAGTATTATATTTTCATTTGGGAAAAATTAAATTACACTTTTTCTTGTTTTGAAATGAAACACTTTGATTTGTGGGCCAGACCCAAAGCATTTGAGGAACGATTTTGTTTCAAACTGTATTTGACTAAGGTGCTATGATATTTCATGGAAGCTGTGATTTGAATATTCATCATCTCCCGTAGGCAAAACTTCTCCCACCAGGTTTATGGCATAGCTGCTTTTTCTTTTTCTCATCTATCTCAAATTCAAAGTGCTGAAAAATTCCTACTGCAGGCCAGCTGTCTGGAGGCCTATGTGTAATTGTACTCCTGCTTCCAGCAGAGAGAAATCTGTGCAGTGCTAGGAATGATGTGTTGATGTTGAGTTTATACCTTGTCACAGGCTCAGTATGTATTTATTGGAAAATGCATTTACTTTCCCTGTGCTTTTCTTTCCATTTGAGACGTGGGAAAGCAAACTGAACAGAAGATTCTTTCCTGCATAATTTTCCAGGCTGGGTGTGTAGAGGCAAGATTTCAGATTTCTTATTTAACTTTTAATTTTAAACAAATGCAGTCCTCCAGATATTATGAATTTTGTGCCACAAGGAACCTGGAGTTTGCTGCTCACCTCTTCCTTCAGCACCCAATCTCCAGCAGGACGAAGCCTTCTGCAGTAAACCATGGTTTATTTCTTATTGATGGAAAGTTGAAAATTCTGGCAATTTCAGATGGCTAAGAGTTAGTGGAGATGTGGTCTTGCTGGAGAGTTCAGTTTGAAGGTGAAAATGGGACTGCAGGCAGCAAAATTCACCCCTGAGACTTCCATGAGACTACAAAAAAATATTATTTTTTTGAGGTGGCACTATAATAAAAAGGAATAAAAATTCTCTGCAGAAAACAAATTATTTTGCTAAAACCGAAATTCAAACAGAATGCAATTTCTAGAGAAAAGACATACATGACCCTATTATCATTAATGCTTTGCATGTTGTTTTCTGACCTGTTATCTAGTGAATGCTACAAAAAAGGAGCTTGGTGCATCTGTTGGCTGACTCCAGGTCCCACTATGAGAAAATAAATAAAAATAATGCTCTTGCACCTGAATTGTTGCTGTTAACATACTTTCTCCCAACAGACTGACCAGTTTTTCTCCTTCCTAGTTTTTCTGGCTTGAGCAGTTGTGGAGAGGTTGATGACCCATTCATGCAGTGCCAGAGAAGCTAGTCAGGGTCATTTTGAGGCAGAGGTCCTGGGATGATGGATTTCTTCAGGATTGCTGCAAGAAAAACCCTTGAAGTGTTTCCTGAGATCCTCCAGCTTCCACCAGAAATTATTGGCTTGCTGCAGGAATTACAGGGTGAAGCTTCACGCTCGCTGGGATGCTGATGTGGGGACATATGCTCCTTCCCAGCTAAGGAATCCAAAATCCACTTAATGCGGCTGTGCTTAGCCCAATGTTTACTCGTAATAAAACACCATTAGAGGGGCCTAGTCTTGCATTAATGTTGGCTTTGTTTTGATGGAATCTGGCTGCAAAAAGAATGTTTTGGAGAGCAGCTCCGGCAGAAAAGCCATCAGCTCTGCTCTGCCAGTGCAGGAGTGAGCACAGACTGATGAAGAAATAGTTTCTCCTGCATGGTGACCTGGCTGGCTGGCTTCTATGTGGATAGCAGCATCAATCCAAGGCAACACAAATTCGCAATTCCTGCCTGAACCATTCTGATGTCAGTAGCATTCAGTAGTATGTATGTAAATATATAAAAATAAATACATAAATATATACTAAAAATATATATGTTTTTCTCCCAAAACACTTCTCTTGCTTTTGTTATGAGAAGAAAGGAAACTTCTTAGCACAGGAGAAGAATCTTTGTTGTTATGATTTTATGCATTTGTAGAGGACTGTATGATTATGTTTATGTGAACTGTCTGGATAGTTAAGTTTAGAATCATGAAAAGTAATTAACAGACACTATGTACAGAAAAGCTCACACAGGACAGGATTTAACTTCTATTGAAGGGTGAGATGCTCAATTACTTAGAAAGGCTTGAGAGAGACTTCTTCAATGTTCTGAGAAAAAAAGAAGGAATCAAAAGTTCCTTCATTATATATTGTTTCAACAGAGACTATTCAGAATAAATTTTGCAATTTGCCCATTTGGATTATCAGGCTTGGACCAAACAGTATGTCTACCTCCAGTTCAAATAGCAGAGGCTATTTGGCAGCATCAATAATGAAGCATGGGGATGGAGGAATGCAGAGAAACTTTTTTGGCAGCTTTTAACTAGCAAGATGACTTTGTTCTTGAGAGTCTTCAGGAAAAGCATGCTACTCTGAGATGTTTCACGGTTGTGAGTCGTCATCCCAAAATGTGGGTTGGGAAGGATTAAAACTGAAGAAGAGATTATTTGTTTTGGGGAAGACCAAAAGAGAAAGCTTTAGGTACTTTCATGAGCTAAGTTTAAAAAATAAACCAGATCCAGAGAGATATCAAAATACATTTAAATGTGGGGTGCTCACATTTGCTCAATTTGTGAAGGTGCTGAGGAGAACTGCCATCCACTGGCTTGAGCTGAGATTGAGGGATATCAGTGCTGTCAGAATAACTGAGCTCTGTGTGGGTGAACTGGGAGCTAAAACACCAAGGCATCCCCAGACGAGGTTTTCTGTGCAAATTACTGCACAGATACCTGCAGTGTGTTACACGGTGACCAACCATCCTCAGCTTTCCACCATCTTAATATTATTAGAAATGTGACTGGTCTGGTCAAGATTACAATGGTGAAGTAATAATTACAGTGAAGTTTATGTGATTGTAGGCACAGGAGATTCTCTGAGGCAATGAAAGGTCCAGACCCAACATGTCATGTAGCAGCTCCCATCACAAGGAACCCATTGTAGCAACCTATTAACGTTAATGCTGGTATTCCTTGGGTTGCCTCCATTTTGCCCCTAGACCTTTTTCAATAAAACTCTTAGCATTTCTCACACCAACTGGTGTCTCCCCAATCATGAGACAGCGTGAGATTATGTGCTAAAGATAATACCACCTCACGTACTTCACTTAGCCAATATCATCACTGTTAAATCTTTAATGGAAAATGTTAATGTTAAATATTTTATTCAGTGAAGAACTTCTCTTCACCCCTGCACAAGAACGATATTTTTCCCTCCATGAAGAATGACTGCAAATATTTCTGACAATAATTAATTTTCCATTAATTATTTTCCATTTCTGTACAGTGTATTCTTTTCAGTCTAGCTCTCTAACAAATTTGGCATTGAGACCCCTTCACCCTTTCCATCTCTTCAAGTACAAGGTTCCATTCTTCATTAGGGCTATTTTAAAATCTGCAAAGAACTGTTTTCCAGATGTGGATATGCACAGACAGTAATTGCACTTCATGATCACTTCCAGCTGCCCTAAATGCCTGCCAACAAATTCCCATGAGCGCATGTTTTGTGCTTCAAATCAGGGAGAACATTGTAAAATGATAATGTGTTGCACACTGCTGTACCTACAAGAGTTATGGACCTTGTAACCAAACTAATTGGAATTAGGCTTTTCTTTTAAAGGTCAAGAAAGTGACAGAGAAATGCGATCTTTGCAAATGAATCTGTTGTTTTTGAGTTGTACTGAGTACCTGTTTGTTAGGTAATCTTCCAAATATATTTGAATACCCTGTGGATACATTGCAAACTCACATATAATGGACATGGCAAACTCCTGTATTGAATTTGGACACATAGTCAGACATCATTTACTCTTTTCCCAAGTAAAACATTTGCCTCCTGGAAATCTCCTGGTGTGACCAGAACTTATCGTTATGGATCAGTTGTTCTGCTGGTGTTAATGGCCTCAATTTCATTGATATCAACAGAGATACGTACACACTGCTAGAACTGAATTTGGTCCTATATTTTTGTTATTTTAACAATGTAATTTTAAAATAGGTGTTTATATAGTTCAAGTGCAGTTTTCTCCCTTTTTATTCACACATCTTTATGATTCTTGGCTGAGAAACAGTTTTGTGTGAGAAGATCAGCAGAAGACATCACTTACTACCTGAAAGTGAATAAGAACATCCTTACCAGTATAGCAAGTGCTTTAAGAATTCTTAAAAACTACATAAAAATCTGACATTTCCACAACAGAATGTAATAAACTATCATATTACATCTTGTTCCAATACTCACAAGTGTGTAGCTCAAACGAACTACCCCTCCCAGCTCTCCATATAGCCTATGCTGCACTCCATCGTGGAGCTTGACTATAGCCCACATGCCTGGAGATTAAAAATTTAAAGTTGGACATGTTTGACGATGAGTGCTATCTTAGAGGTATGCCCCAAAGTTCAGCTTTCCTTTTGGCACCTGGGTTCAGAATTTGGCTCCCCTCCGTAGCAGTTTAAAGTGTAGAGAAACAGAATATTGCCAAGACCTGGAGGAGAAGAGCCCCAGGCTGAAAACTCTGGGCAGGTGACTGCACATTCTTTATAAAAAAGTATGCATTTCTCTTTCTGTGCTGAAAGGAGGTTTGTACAGCTGACTTGCTTTAGGGGTAATCTTTGGGACAACGTGGTAGAGCTGAAGTAAATGCCTCCTGAATTACCCGTCTGTTGGTATAACATAAGCTGGGAGGAATGCTGAATGCTCTCGTGTATGTCCACCAAGTTATGGTGGGTCTAATTGCCTGTTATCACGTTGAGGTATATATGTGTATGCCTGCAAGCATGAACACTAACCTTATTTTCACTTCCTAAAGGTACAGTGTAAGTATGTCCCACGGCTTCTTGTGGGAGTATATATAATCATTCTCGAGCCAGTGCTGGTGGATTTGCCAATGATTTTTGACTTTTTTTTTCTTTCTTTTTCTTTTTTTTTCTTTCTTTTTTTTTTTTTTTTCAGTGAAAGTCTAGATTCCTATTGTTTGAAGATGAGTTTTTTCAGACAATGCTTTTTCTCTCCTCAGTTAGCATTTCTTTTGCCACCTAAGATGGTGTGCTCCCTCCTTCCACCAACCGCCTCCTTTGTGCTGGCCATTACGCCCAAGGCCTTGCCCTGGACTGTTAACATTGTCTTGCTAAATACTATGACTACGAGCCTGTCATCCTTCCTCATAAATAATAAGCAGCCCAGGGCTCCTGAGCTCTTATCCTCATTATAAGACCACACATGATCTCCCCAGTTCCTTAGAATCTCTAGAATCTCTAGAACTCTCTGTGGAGTTATTCCAAAATTTAGCATGTTTGCAGTCAGCAGTACTATTCACATTATTTGTACTTGCACATGCTCTGCTGACAGCGCATTTATCCCTAGCAACTCAAAAGAATCCGTAATCTGTTGCATCAAGAAGAATCTCTATTCATAAACCTGGCCATGGGAGCCCTCACTGAGTGCAACCAAACTCCTTGAGAGAGATGAGCCTCTCTTCTCCCTTCCCACAGAAGACCTATTGGGAAGAATTCACACGGTTATATTGAGTGCTTGCCCAGGAAACTTAGAAATCTCCATAGAGTTCAAAAGCCACTGGCCTTTTAGTGCTGATTTCAGTATGTGCCCTTATAGTTGTAGTCTGTGTGTGCCTTAGAGATCACAGGTCAAAAAACTCTCCATTTCTAGATCTACAGAGGTATTCATGATATCTGCTTCACAGGCTGCTTTTTACAGACACCTGAAAGCCTTATTACAGGTTTGTTTATGCTACAGCTCCACTCTAGAAAGTACTTCTCTAACAGTGTTCTGCAGACCGAGATTGTTACCTCCCATTAATGTCACCTTTCTCCCTGCTTGGTCTGCAGACTTTAAATTCTTAGGCATATATTTATGATATTTTACTCAGGATACTTTAGGTACCCCACTGAGGGAATCTACGGGAACTCGTATCGCCTAAGTCAGAGGTTCACAAGGTAGATGTCTTTTTCTGAGCTGCTCATCTGTGGTTTATTTTGGTTCATAGTTGATGGAGAAAGAGAGATTTCGAATCATCTGATTTGAAGAACTTTGCTTTGGAGCTCTTCCAGTGAGTAGGCCAGGGTAAGCACCTTCCTCCCAAGCTCCATATTCCAGGCTTGAAAGATTTCCCTTGGAAAGTCTTGAATCTGGTGCCTAGAAGCAGGCAGCACAAGCACCTCCTGTTTGATGGTGCTGATGTTAAAATAGCTCCTCCAGCTTTTAAATCACTGCCCAGCATAGCATCTCTGACGACTTCATCAAGTATTGATCATGGCTGGATGCCTGATATGGAGCCAAGTGAGACAAGCTGGAGACTTTTGTTCGACTTTCTGTTGGATTTTATGGCCATCCCTGTTACATAAATAATATCTTGTCTTCATGTGACGTTATCAGCCTGATAATGCAATTGCAGCAGTTTTTGCTGATAGTATGTGTACATCATTGGCTGGAGCAGTAATGTAGGCAGCCCTTGCCACTTGCTAGGCAAAAGAAAGTGCTTTCTTAACATGGCATGTGCCTTAGTAGGTGAAAAAATTGTTGTAGCTGGGCACAGGGGAAGGAATAACAGTCTTTTGTTATAAAGATTTCTTATAACTGGCCTGTATGTGCTCTCTGGTAAAAATTCATCAGCTACATTAATTTATTGTCCCTTCATGAACAGTCCCTCATTCAGAGCCCTCCCACACCCAGGCATCTCTAAGTGACCGTGGTTCATAGCTGAAGATACTCGCTCACGCACAGTTCATCAACAGCTCTTTTCAGCAGTGAGACTTTCTGGTGATGGATTCCTTAACCTGCTTTCCAGCTGACCCAGTGCCTATGCTATTTGGGTGTCTAGCCCAAAATATCTTAGTTTTCTACTCTCCCTTCTGTTTAAACATATTCTTCTCTTCAAGTTAAGGCTTATTGAAATTTCGGGAGGAAAGAGTTTCTGCCAAAAAATACAGTTATGTCAAACCTAGTTTTTTGGCAAGAAATTGTCGACTATACATGTATGTGCACACAAAACTTTGTCTGCAAGAGATTCAAAAGAAAAAATGATTTTGAACGATCATTTCAAAACAAGACGAAATATTGTGTTACAGCACAATCTAAACTGTCATTTTTTTTTTTTTTTTTTCTTTTCAGCAACCCCCTCCCTTGATTTTAAAAGAAAAAATCTTTTTGTTTTGAAACCTCAACCTGAGATCATTTTCTTTTTGGAATTTCTTGGAAACTACTCAAGCAGCAATTTTATGTTTTTAAAGCCTATGCCCAGGATTATTATTATTTTTTTTTAAATTCCACAATTTGAGGCAAAAAGGTTTTTCAATTTGCTCTGATTCCAGTTTTCAGACTTGGTCTCAGGATCTCTAATACTGTGCTTGTTTAGAGCTGCTAATGATTGAAATGGAACTACTTTCTTTTTGCACTCAGCTAAGAAAGGGAAATTTAAGTGATTTTGTTCCAGTTCTGCTCATGACCGACATGGAAAAAAACAGCCCCAAGAGCTTTTCATTTGCACACAAACCTCTGTCCTTCTTTAATTGGTCCAAGAGATGAAGAGTGTAACCTATTCAGGCACTGCAAAGCTCTGGGGACCTATCTTAGAGGAAGGACTGCTTCAGGACCTGCTTTTTACAGGGCAGACCTTCAAAGCACGCTGCACCATGCAGTAACACCTCTGATGCTTTTCCACATCCCCAGCCTGCATTTCTGATCCTGATCCCAGTGCTAGTAACTGTGTCTACGGTGACAGTGTTGTAGAATATCATAGCTCTATCATACGTATGCAGGGCCTCGTGGGCTTGCTGCCTCTCCTTTCCAGCTTGCACGCTGCTTTAGAAAACAGCGCTTGCATTGAAATCATCCTGAAATTCCAGCATGGCTGTTGGTTTTAAAGGATAATTCAGACAATGATACTTGTGCATGTGTACATGATAAACATGCCTCCAAACATAGGTAGAAAAGCAGCAAGATTCTGGTGTTCTGACCCAAAGTAATCAATATCTGCAGGCTGTCAAACCCATTAAACTCCATGACAGTAGAGAAGCTGTCACGGAAGCTTTCTTGTACTAGGCCCACCTTTTCCCAGCTGGAAAACCAAAAACTGTTGAGACTTAGAGAGCCCCTTTGTAAATTCCTGCAAGGCGGTGCATTGAAATGCTGAGGCTTGCACAGCAGAGAATGTGAGGTTGATGCACAAAATAGTAGCTCTCCAACCATGATGTGAATTGTAAAGAAAGCACTTACCACTCTTAAGCCAAAATCAATAGTAAATTTTTTTTCCCTCAGCTCAAAAGGACAAAACTATTTGTTTCGCCATCACACCAGCAGGCTGTTCCCTGAGATGAGCTGCTTCCATCAAAAGCAGCAGTGCCTGCAGAAACAGAATTAGCTTAACTTCACTAGCCTCTAATCATAGAAGGATTAGGTAACTCTATCTGTTCAAAGTGGATAAACAGTTTCAATTGCCTACCCTGGTAAGTGGGATCTGTTTTAAATTTAGAAACCTTTCCTAGCCTTGGGTACTGTCTTTCATGTGACCTTGACACTGATGAAGTCTGGCTTGAGACCTCGGCCAAGTTTTGATTCCTACTTGTGATGGGATGATATTGTTATTGCTGAGAAGCTGGGTGTTTCTCCCAAGTGCTATCTTTCAACTTAAGTAAAACAATCTATAAAGTCAGCTGAATCATAAGTTCACTTATTACCCCTTCTGAATCATGGCTTTCCCATGCACACAGATGGATATCTTCATGTGTTAGTGCCAAGATTCTCCCCAGGATGTTATCCTTCCATCCAGCTGAGACTGTTGCAAGTCCTGTGGTTGTGGCAAAGTCAAACTCAGCATGTAGAGGTTCAGGACAGATCTGAACTATGTTTTTTGTGAAACAGATGGAGGTGGAAAGCAGAGGGTGATGCAGGAATGGGATGTGTTAGAGATGAAGTTGGGCAGCAGCATGAAGACACGACTAGAACCTTATTTTGATGAAGCCTTCACTTGTTACCTTGTCCCAGCAAAGGCAAGGCATTCTTTTTTTTTTTCACAAGCGCAATGGGACACAGCAGTCATCATAGAATCATAGAATGGTCTGAGTTGGAAAGGACCACTAAAGGGTGTCAGGTCCCACTCCCTGCAGTGCACAGCAACACCCACAGCTCCAGCAGTGCTCAGAGCCCGTCCAGCCTGACCTCGGCTGTCTGCAGGGATGGAGCATCACCACCTCTGTTGGCAGCCTTATTAAAAAAACCTTTATCCTTATATCCAAACTAAAACACCCATCTTTTAGCTTGAAACTTTCTTCCCTTATCCTGTCACAACTGACTTGAGAGTATCACTTGAAATAGCTGCTGTTCAACTCTCCCAGTGCTGTGTTTTGCAAGGTTTTCTGTACATTTGTTTATTCTGACTCCATAAATACTAATATTTTCCTCCCTCCCTCCCT